>NW_027109585.1:226216-248462 GCF_000696795.3 Halyomorpha halys
TTATTATTCAATATATTAATAATAACTATTATTATTGCAGTTAGCAGATTCCATAACTACCGCAGTAAGAGATGCTACTAGAAGTACAGAATTAAGATTTTGTTCTCAAATATTAGTATCTTTTCCCTCAATTCGGCTTTTTTGTCACTGACTTCAGTATTATAATAAAAATTAACAATTTCTTTGATTTGATCTATTCGTAGATCATCCAGTCCATTTCCTCATTAAAAATATGAAATCTAACTTCCTCATCAACAGCCCATCATTAAATATCAAACGTAAACTTTCTTCTATAAGATCATGAAAATTTACAGATAACTCTGAATCTTTTAAGTATATCTTAGAACAGGGAAAGTAAGGACGATTAAGACAGTAATTTCGGGAAAATTACTTTTTACGACGGCCTCTGGGCCAGAAGCTGAGGCAGCTAAATTATTTCTTAACGATTGTGCAACCGGGCTGTTGTTCAATGAGCCTAATATTATTAACGATCTGTATCATGGGAGAGTTACTTCAGCCCTCTTTCGAAGGACTACATTGTTTTATTCCATTTTGTAGATATTTTCGTGAGAGCAACAAATCTTCCACAATATATGGAATATTCACACGGTGCGAATATTATGACCATGCTAAGTATACAAAGAAAAATATATTTATTCTTTATGTGATTAATAAGAATTATTTATTTTAAGTACAGTTAAAGGAACAGTGACCTAGAACTTGGCAAAATACCCAACCACAACCCGAAGACTGAACCCCAGACTACTGCAGGACATCCTGTTATAAGTTCTATATTTATCAGTTCTGTTATTGTCACTCTAAAATTTTATATTTTCTCAATTTCTTTTTTTCCTCTTCACCTTTTTCTTAAATTCACTTTTATTTTTTTCCCATTAGAAGTCAACAGTTTATTTTGATAAATCCGTAAATATCGTTGTTTTTGATATTAACTTTATTTTTATCTTTTATTAAGAATTATTATTTTAATTTATTTATTTTTTATTTCCATTATAACATTGTATATAGTTGTCTTTTGTATGTGACTGTACCAATACTGTAACCATAATCAATTGTAAAAAAACCTCTTACATTATTCATTCAGCCAACCAGGCTAATCTGGTATTAAATAAAAAAATATAAGAAAAAATAGTTTAAGTAATTTTCATCTATATACAACTACATCAAAACAACTATTAAAAAGAAATATGTTGTTTTAAACAACGAAAACATTTGTTCTTTTTTTAAAAAATGTATTATTAATAAACAAAATATGAAATTACTATTTTTTAACGATTAGAAAGCGTTTTCTATTTCAATAAAAAAAGTTTAATATCTGTTAATAGATAAAGAAAACGTAGACATTTCTTTTTTTTTTAATTTTTTACTATCCACTTTACTAGAAACTTAAAAACTAAAAACTTAAAAATTAAAGCTCTACATAAGAATAACAAAGCACTTATTTATGTTTTAAGCTGCTAATGAAATTCCTTAAAAAACAAGAAGAAATGACAAAATTAAATTAAAAAGCTTTTTTTACTTTCTTCAAATTGAAAATTATTCTTGGCTTTCATTGGCGTACCCAGAGGGGGCAGCTGCCTTAGTTATTTGTTAATTTAATAAATAATATTTTTTTCAAGTAAATGCTAATTTTAATTACTAATAAATCACTGCTATAACTATATATAATGTTCATAAAACTTTGGTTTAATTCTTCTTTTCCTTGCTGAAATGTCACAACCTTATTGACTATGGTTTGCTCTCCCCACCCCCAGTTTTGATCATGATACGCCCTAGATTGTTTTACTTATCTATTCTATTAATACATTTCAACTGAGTCATTCTCGAACAGTGCCTTAAAATCTCATATTTGTTAAATCATTTGAAAATCCATCTTAATCCTCGAACAGCAACAAGATAATGTGATTTTTTGATAAGAAGTCAAATTTTCCTGCTATTTTGACTTCGGATGTTTGACGTTGTCTTTTAGAAAAGAAGAAATTGATTAACAAATAATAACTAACTAATTAATTGTATTAATTTTTAAGAACTTTAATTTTTAACCAAATAAATCATATTTGCTGCTCATCGTCCGAGTTCAGATGTATTTTTTCCCGGCAATACCTGCTCAGAACCATTTATTTAAATTCTTAAAGCTAATTTTTTACTTTTGCGTACATTTTGCAAGCAATTTCAAAAGTAACTCTCAGAATGTGATCTGATTCAGACCGGCTTTTAAGTATCTCCGAATGAAAAACTCTCAACTTGTAGATTTATAACTGAGAATTCATTGTATTAATATTAATCGTCTTGTTATAAGTTCTTCCATACTTCCAGCATCCTCTACAGTTTTTTTTAACCGCCATATATCCACCTCCTATTTATCAAACCCCCACCATATTTGTGCTTACTATAATAAATATATAGTACAAATATAGATCCTCTCATAGTATACATACTATAATTGTTTTTATCTTAAGCAAGAAAAAGACTCAGTGAACATAAAGACGACGTAAAAGACAGAAGAAAAAAAGCGGTGGACATCTAGGATATAAGATATCCCCTTTCTGACCCAGATCTGGGGTGCCTCGTTGGTTATTGACTGCGACTAGTTCCGTCAGTCACGAGTCACTTTTGTGTGACTTGTGGCCAATTGGCTGCGGTGAGAGGAGAAGAGCCAATAAGATAGCTTATACAGTTAGTCACTACAAGTTTGTGGGAAGGGTAACCGGTCAATACCGATTATATCATCCGGTTGTTTAAAAAAAAATTTTAAAAAATAATTTCTATTATTTCATAAGATAAAATAATTTAAGTGTAGATATACAAATTCCAAGTTTGAAAATATTTCGATTTATAACCTTCGGAAGCTTGGTCTAAGCTTCGAGATTGAATTTAGTATGTTTTGATTGATTAGGAATATAGAAATAATTATAGCGACAAATTCCTGAGTCAAGCAGATTTTTCGTTAAAATAAAAAAAAAATTGAATCAATTCCCTTTTTCGGTTCTACATCTCAATGGGGTTATCTGTAAAAAAGATTATTTCTCATTTAATAGTTTTTATTATACATTTAATAAAATTTTAAATGCAAAGTAATATAGATAAATGTTTTATATTGAAAAAAATATTAGTTAATTTAATATTAGTTAGTTTAAATTAATTTCATTACGTTCCCAACTATTAAAATTAGTTCAATAAATTATGAAAGATAAATGATACATGAATGGCATATGTTTTCCCAAAATAAATTGATACTCTATAAATCAGTACTAAGCCTTTCATGACTTAGGCGAGTCTCGAAGTGAAAATTGAGATAGGTCGAATTCAGAGGTAGGTGAGACTCAGTAAAGTGAAGTTAATGTGAACTTCATTTATTAGTAAGATAACAACTAAATGATACTAGTCAGGTCGTCATTGTTAACCTTGAGAGTTCTTAAGTTTTTACACCATTGAGTTATATCTCCAATAAAACTCGATAACTAGAAATCGATTTATAGTAAAGTCAATTAAAAAGAAAATTGTAATTTATTTCTCGTCCATTTTTTCGGATAATTAATATTTATTGATTTTATCTTGGACCGATATAAAATAAAATAGTAAATTTTGTTTATAGTGAACAAATCTTCTAGGAGGCTCAATGTCCTTGAGTAGTTGTTGATCCAGATATATCCATGAGTGGATTGAAAAATATTTTTTAAAAATTGGACAAAATTTCCACTCTTCTTAGATACCATGACTTGAAAATAAAGCATTTTTCACTAAGCCAAGGCGACTGTTAGTGAAGAGTTTACTTATTCTTCTGTCGTTACCGGCAATACTCACTGAAGTACTGCGAACAAAAGACTCAAAAAGACGAATGGTAATCGAAAAGGTATTACAGAGAGACTGAATAGCCGGAGTACCGCTAACAATGACGGAGAAATTCTTCAACTAGCCTACCTCTCATCCTTAAGAGTAACTCCTTAATAAGAGAGTCTCTTCTGACATCTCTCTTAAAGGATGGAAACTTTACATCCTGAAGGAGAAAACATAGTTATTTTTCGTAGAATTTCCATTATTTTTTTTCATATATTCAAGCTTGATAGATGGTAAACAGTAGGGAAAAAAAAGATAGAAAACAGGAATCGTCGAATTAGTCACATCTTTTTTTTCAAGCCTAAAAACTTGAAAACATTGACCTTTAAAACTAGTAAATGAGAAGATAGATGAAATCAGGAATAAACATGACTAGCAAGAAATCATAAATTGCGTAATAAATAAGTGGGTAACGTTCGAACAGTTTTACATTATTATCTGGTGGTAAAGACCCGTAATCCAGGAAAAAACACGTTCCTTATGTGTTGTTGAAATTCCTAATAGTTGATGCTCCTTCTCTTATGACAACATGCAATTGAAATTTTTTTTTTCAATCCACTCCCATAAAAAGTATTTGCATAAATTTGAATCTACCACTCCCCGATTCTATTTTTGGACGTCTGATTTTGCTTCTTCTTTGTTCTTGACCCGAAAATCATTTACCATGACTATTTTCTTAATAAATATATAATATATTTAATTTGTATATTTTCTTAATATCTTAATATTTAATATTTTCTTAATACTGTGAGTCAAACCTGTGGGTTCTAGAGCCCTCCTGGGGTCCACTCAGCCTCATAAATTGGGTACCGTTAATTGGGTAAAAAAATCTGGCGGCCAAGCTTGATTCTGACCAAATCACCTCCTTGCACAACCGTTTGTCTAGTAACAGTACTTCCTTACTACATATTTTAATTTTTTTTTCCTCAGTAAAAATATTAATCGAAATTTAAAAGGTAAATGTTTTCTTTATTTCTTGATATTTGGGACTGTATTAGGCTAAAAATCCAATAAGTAAATGATACTCTACTTTTGTATTACCCCTTCTTAAAGGATACCTTTTTTTGTTTTATTATGCTATATATTTTTGAGGTAATAATAAAATCTGCAACAGTCAATTACAATGAATGTTAGGTTTTTTTAACATTAAATCACACCATTTATACATAGGAATGATAAAAAAAATAAAGTAATAAAAAAATAATATATAATAAAATGAAATTAGACAAATGATAGTAAAATAAGTGAACAACTAGTGTTAAAAAAAATTAAAATAAATCAATCAACTTAAATACCAAATAAATCATCTGTAACACAATCATACCAATATACACATTTACATACAGCCTTGGGATCCCCGAAGCGAACCTTCTACCCACATGTGAATGGTAAGGTAGGACTCCGGAATACCAGTCGTATCACTGATATAGGGAGTCGATGGAGACTGGGCGAGGGAGCTTAAACCACAGACGCTCAGGATTTGAGTGGAGAGCTTGGCTGTTAAAAATCGTTTCGGAGCTTCTGCCATTCGGACCCATCAACCTTCCATGTGAATTGTAACGATGGTTGGAGTTGGATAGGGATTATAACAAAGGATTAGGATGAGTAAGGTTTTGATGGAAGGATGAGAATTTGAATGGTATTAGATCAAGAATAAATGTGATTATGATCATGATGAAGGCTCTTATATGTAACATAGAGACTTGATTCAAAATGCTTGAATACGTTTTAAGTATGATGGTTAGGATACCTAACGGATAAAATCAAATTCCTGGTACCCAAAACTAAACGTGAGGCTAAACCTTTTTTTTATATGTTTGTATAACTAAGTAATCTACAGAATTAAATACCTTCCAAGAATAAGCGATATTTACTCACATAAACAGCAAACTAGGATTGTTTCCAGCTAATGAAAACAGACTAGTGATTAGCAAACTGTTCTAGAACTAAAGAATAAGCGATGCTGAAAATAGAAAAAAAAACTGCGGTTTCAGAACAATCAGCCATGGCGTAGGTTTCCCGAGTAACTGTAAAGCAGGTCCCGCTGTAACTGAACGCTTCACCACTTGCCGTCCTTCTAATTAATTTGTAGTTAAAGGGTGAATAGTTTTATTCAATGGGCCGTGATGAATGCTAATTAACGACAAAAGATCTCTCAAGGAAAAAAATAAAATATAATAATGGCACATGGTACTCGCAATATCAAGGCTACATAGACAATAGATAATTGATTGGACAATAAAAAATAAGAAGAAGAAGAAGATCGAGTGTGCTATATTAATTGAAATTATTAAAAAGGAATGCCGATCTAGGTGATTAAATTAAAGATATCTTCAGTAAGGTCACCCGAAGAAGAAAAAAGAAACAACTGACATAAAAATCTTATTATATTGATATTTATATTCCATGATACTGAGAAAAGAGATAATATAATAGCGGTATTCGGGCTACTAAATAAAGGTTGAATTAAAAATAGAAAAAAAACCAACAAACCAATTATTCCAAAATTCCAAATCATGATAGTCTGGAGTCCCTTAAGACAATTTAGGTACAGGCGTTTTTGTATATCGAAGTAAAATATATATAAACATAAAAAAAATAAATAAATCAATATCACAGGAACCCGTGAAGGGTTAAGGGGTGCAGTACTTTGTAAGGAAGTACTGTTACCAGACCAACGGTTGTGCAAGGAGGTGATTTGGTCAGAATCGCCTTCGACCACCAGATTTTTACCCAATTAAGGTTACCCACTTTATGAGGCTGAGTGAACTTCCGAGAACTAGCGATCCCACTGAAGTGAATCACGGCTACAGTGAAACAGATAATAATTATCTGCCACAGCCGGATTCGAAACCGTTGCCTTACCAGTTGATCTACTCACTCACATATAAATATGTATTAATTATTTCTTTGAGGAGTCCATGGGGAGAATGATTTTGTTCCACATTTTGCAAAAAATGAAATCGTTGTGGCCGAATAGAATATCGGATATTTTATTAATTTAATTCCACTTTTGACCAAGAACATTTTTTTTTTCATTCAACATTAATTTTTAATTGACGAATGAGTTATGTAATTGTCAAAGGTCTAAACATTTTTTTTTTCATAACTATTATATATTTAAATTTTATAAGGTAATTAAAACTGGCACATTAAACTCCCATTTTCGCCATTAAATTATTTGTGACTAAAATCATTCTTTCGGTGGACTCTTTGTTTTATAAGATAATAAAACTTCTTATAATACACAATTTTATTTTATCAGGGAGTAGCTGTTACTATTGTTAAGAGTCATCTAAAATATTAACAGGCTCGTGGAACTCCTGGTCCAATATATATTGGCAAATATTTCCTTTTAACGTTTGCATGAGGACACCTTGCACACTAGGCAATAGTTGCCAATCATTTCTACAGGCCATATTACTCTAACAACACCAATTTTGGAATATATTTACTGGATGCAAGAGGTCCTATCTTACCTCTTGAACTCGGCTTTTAACCAACAAACACAAAATATCGTGAAAATAATACCAATTAAACTAAGTTATCAAATAAACAAAATATATTGTATTTAATCTAACAGTAAAAATATGGTTTACTCACGTTTTCATAAAAATCGTATATTATATTGATTACATTATACTGATTACTGTTCTATGTGTAGGAGGGAAAAAACCTAAATTATAAATTATATCATAAGCATCCATTTTTATGGTTATTGATCAATTTTTAACAAATATTAGTGCATAAACTATTGAACATTATCGAAATAATTAAATACGAATGTGTACAATAGCAATTGTTTCCCCAGTCTAAAGAATTATCCCGTAAGGTTCAAGAAGGAGTAGGTCAAATACAGGTGAGATGAAAGAAACCTAGCAACGGTACTTTTGTTAACTGGCGGACCAGAAAAAGGCTTAAGTAATAACGCTTGGCGTCTTATTTCACCTCACGCGCAGCCGTATTCTTCTCGTCTCAGTAGGGACTAATGTCATATATATATATATATATATATATCTTTTAAAGAAATTTCTTACTTGTGAGATTCTCCTTAACCTATTTTCCCTTTAAGATTTGCTTCCACTATTGTCTATTCCAAGTGCAGTGTCCTACCGAACATTGTTCTATCTTATCTATCTAATTTACTCTAGGCCTTCTTTTTTTGCTTTCAATCATCCATTCCCCATTCCGTACTAATCTTCGGTAGTCTTCCTATCAACAATACTTAGACTTGTTCAACCAACATAATTTTCAGTGCTCTATGATTAAGAATATATTTTTTTTTTACTTCTGGATTTTCTTGTCACTCTTCTCTAAAAATCGACTTCCGAGTTTAACAGCCTTTAGTGAAGTTTGGTGTTAATGACCCGTGTTTTCGAAGCATATGTCCTAATAGAATCAACGACTTCTATATTATCCTCTTTGTACTGGGTTGCATACTCGAGCTCCGAAAGACAGAGTTTAAAATTCCAGTGGGCATTCGTCCTTCTCCTATTCTCCGTTTAATATCATTGGTGGAGTTTGAAGTATCATCACTGTAGAAGATTGATATAATCTGATGAGACTATCTAGCCCCAACTTTTCATAAGCTCGTATAAAATATTTGTCCACATCCTGTAATTCTTTAATTATTATAATCAATACTTTTATATCACATTTCGGTATCATGTAAAAATTTTTTCCTGAACCAGATTTAACTGCTGCCAGCTCTTAGCGCTGTAGTGACCTAAGTTGGACTTACATGATCCGTGAAGTTAACTAGGATGTATACTTTCGATACAAGTATTTCCCTTGTAGCTTGGATACTTATTCCCAAGCACGGATGGAAGACCACGTCAGATATGCGACGCGAATGGATAGAACTCTCAGATCCTGATTGCTCGAAAGCTGGATAGTGTAAATATGTGATAACCTCCAGAGAAAGCAGCTAGGATAAGGGGTGTGGAATGTAACCTTGGTAGTTATACAACACAGCTTTCATCGTAGGAGTCTGCTAACTGAGCGCGTGATCGGCAGGAGTGTCCACAGCAATAGGAAAATTATAATTGAAAAAAAAAATTAAATATTTTTTTTCCAATACGATAACATAGGATTTGAAATCTTAATTGAAAAAGGACCAACGTTATAAACAACAATTATAAATACGTATTAACAATTATAAATTATTGATAGTACTTAATATATAACATAACCTTGTGAATGTAGGTAGGTGGTACTGGTAATACAGGTGTGATAATAAATAAGCTAATGTCTTAAATACTTAAAGTATTTAATATATTACCATTATTTTAGAAATTTATCAAAATAAGATGTGATATTAATCTATAAATATAATTCTTTTTAAAGATAAATTGACATGGGCTATTATAGTAAAAGAAAAAAAATTGATTATAATAATTTTACAAAATATTGTATTATTAAAAGTAGTAAACGGATAGTATTATTGTTATTGCTTTGAGCCAAATATGAGTGCCCTTCCCTCGAGGGCCTAAGAAAAAAATTCAATGAAGACGAGAGAGAACAAGTGGTCGAAGTTCGCAATGTTTTTTGGGGCTGTCAGAACATTTACGACGGAAGAGCCATGTTCCTGCGGCGTAGGGTAAAAGATTGTTAATGAATCAAATGTAAATAAAAAATATTAATATTTTAGAACCACCTTGATAAGGACCTGAGGGCTGAAACGTTGAATTACTTTAAAATCAACTAGGATTATATAAAATTTTTTTTGCCAGATCCTCAACACCTTGAAAACCGCAATAATTTTGAGATGATAGAATTCAGACAGAAATTCAGCCTAAGGAATAATAAGTCTTGTGCAGTCGGATCCCCCCCCCCTATGATGAATAAAGATAATCAAGGAAGTTCATTTACATGTGGAAGAATGCTGTGGGCCTCACATAGTTAACGATGGGAAGGGCTCCACCACCCCTCGACATCGGCGAGCTACCAGGATGGCGAACTGGAGGAGGTACCCGGGCGGATGTGAACCTACGGGACGGATGCAGAGGATAAGGTATAGGCCCATAAACAAGACACTCAACCGATCGTTGTGCTGCACCAAAGTGAAAGTTATTGTGATTGCCCACAAATAAAAAAAAATATTGTATAGATTATAATGGAATAAACATAAAATAACTGTTAATTACTGGAAGCGGTGGCATGTGGAGGGCCAGCGTACTTCCACACTGCTGGTACCAGAAATGGGGAGAAAGATAGAATTAAAAAAATGGATAAGGAATACTTTTAAAAATTACACAGATTCCTGATAAAAAATATTTTTGTACGTTATCTTCAGTGTGTCAACCCCCACATTATACATAACAGGACTGGCAGAAATACTTTCAGAATATTAGGGACACGACGTGGGCAAGAAGAACACTTCAGTACTCGTATTGAAGCCAATAAACATTTATTGTGTAGAGTTTTGTTTCCTACACCATAAAACCATCGTATTTCAGTCAAGATAAAAATAACTATGCCAAACTACATTAACTAAGTCCTAACTGTGAACTATAAGGTAAGTTTAAAATGGAAAATTTTGACATGGTTCCAGTATCAAACGATAGGTTCACATATTTAAAAAAACAAGGATGTTGAATAGTACACAAGAGGAGTTGGGTATAAATAAGTTAAATTTATTTTTGCATTAAAAGAACTCAGCAACGTCTATCCCAATAAAGTCAACAGACTGTTACCAAAATCTGGCCAATAATGAGATCCCATTATTATCAAACTGAGACAATACGTTCCCACCCATAAAACTTTCTCACGGGTGTTACGGTTATAGTCTGAGCTAATTACATAATGGAAAGTAGGTCCAATGTTGTACGAAAGACAATGGATACTAGCCTGTTTAATTAAACACACGGTTCAATTACAATCTGGTCTATAATGTGAAGGTTACTTCCGATGACGGAACATTTACATGGCGAGACTTTAATTGGAGCTGGCTTACCTCAGGAAATGAAGTTGATTGTTGGTAAAAGTTTGGCAAGGCATACCTGGAAAAGAAGAAGGCTCTTAAGTAAATGGTTATCAAAGGTAAACAATAAAATAATTAAATCATAAATCTTAATTTTTCTCCTAAGTGTTCAAAAGGCCATGTTAGTACATCGTATTATTTTTAATAAAAGTGGAAAGGATGGAGCCCTGTAGGCTACCTAAAAGAAAGCTAAATGGTGCACCAGGAGGAAGAAGGAAAAGGGGCAGATCCAGGCGTCGGTGGGATGTTTTGGAGGACGATTTGAGAGGAATGGGAGTTGAAAATTGGAGGAATCTCGCTGGAGACCGCGAGGCATGGGGAAGAATGGTGGCAGAAGCCCAGGTCCTACCAGACTGTAGCGTCTAACATTGAGTGAGTGATTATTTTTAATATTTCTGGAAGGAATTAGCTCTTTGATCATTACTTTAGTATATTTTAAAATCCGAACAACGTTTCAAAAAGTTTACCCAATATTTATTACAGTAGAGTTCCGTTTGTTAGTTTTAGTCAGTCATAACGATTACAAAAAAATACTTATGACTAGTAAAAAAAACAAGAAAAAACTTATATTTAAGAAAAAAAGTGAAAATTATAAACAAAAAAAACTATTTTTTCTGTTTCTAAAATAAATCCTATTTACTCCTTTTCCCTTTCGGGTCGGATGTCTCAATTTTCCCCTTTTTCTTTTTTAATTAAAATTAAATTCTATGATATTTTGCATTGACCCATTGTTTATTATTGCTAATAGTGGCCACTGTTTATTTTTTCATATAAAGATATTTTAGAGGAAGAGTTTTTGAAAAATTGGCATTTAAGCCCTATAGTACTATTTCACTGAGAATTTTTTTTCTTAATGAGGATAAGAACTATTTGGCATTAAATACCATTTAACTGCAAATTAATTCAAAGAGTTTATTCATAATCATTTTTTTTTTCGAGAAATTGAAAATAAATTATATAAAGTGAAACATGCTCGGTCAATTTTATCAAAAACGTTTCTATCACACCCTAGACATATTCCCGCATGAAATATGTAATTTCTGTTTTGCATGACTTTATTTTTGAGATATACTGTCCACACACAGTCACATTCACGCCATTTTGCGAATTTTGGTTAAATAGACTCAGGCTATCTCAAAACGTATAATCCGTATACTATATGCTAATAACTAATATTTATTTTTTTAGTGAAACACTAATACCTCAGTTATGACAATTTTGCATCGACGTTTAGGAGCTCTGAATAGCTCATGTAAAATACAATCATTAACTACCAACAATTGAAATATTTTAAACATATAGCATTTTAAATATATTCGTTATTTAATTTATTACTATAACATATATGACTGATTCATATCTTAATGTTTTAATCTGAATATCTCATTTGTGATTACTACTGAATTTAAAAAAGACTATTATAAAATATATGTATATAGCTAATTATGTTAATGTAATATATAATATTAAAATTTAAATAAATTATGGTATAAAAAAATGTATCACATTTTTATAACGTTTATTCGTTTAATTGTCTTTCACACACAAAATAAAGGACAATCTTCTACAAAAATCTTCTAGGAATCTGTTGCAAAGAACCGTTGGTACTCCCACGAATCTAGGTTCAGAATATATTACCTCAGATGCAAAGCAGGGCAACGAATCTTTTGGGTGGTCGGTGTCGATATATGTGGCATGAATAGCCTTCTTACGAAATAAAAAAAATATATTTCTTCATTTAATCATACAATATGCAGACCGATTCGCCATTGTATTACTTCTTATATATTTCCTTCTATACCACGTTCCTTGATTCACAATGGATGTGTGAATTTTATTTTAAAATAGGATATTAGATGCTATAAGTAGATTTAGAATTCTTAAGAGGAAAAAAAATCTCAGAACTACTTTTAAAAATTTATTCCGGGCTTATAATCATTTAAACTATTTACTATTTGTATAAGACACATATTCTAGTTTCGTAATTATTTTAAAAAAGTGACAAAAATGATTTTAAAATAGCATAAAATAAAACATTGCTTTTAATTTCTGTAATAAAGGAGTTATACGAGAGTACCACAAGGGTCAATTTTTCTTCCTATTTTTCTTGATATTTTATTTCTATTTTTCTTACGTTTTTATTTATTTCCATCTTTTTTTTTCGTTAATTTTTTTAATATTTACAATGTAAAATGGCAACAACATGTTTAAGATTGAACTTTAGATTACACACATATAATTAAAGTTTCGCTTGGAATGTGTAAATCTTTTAAATTAATTACTCTTGTGTTGGGTTACTATGCAGAAGAAGAAGAAAAAAGGTCTGTTTTGAGTTAGGAATATCGAATCTGTATTAGCCACCATAAATATAAGAATTAACAACACTAGATGACATTTAAAAAAAATAAAACAACCCATTTGGTCTCCATGTTCTAGTGTGTAAGCTGTAAACTGGAAGATATAACTAAACTTAATAATTATCATATTTATGATCTAAGAGATGAAAAAAAAATAAAGATTAGGTAATTTGTCAAGTATCTCATAATATGAAGACAAGAAATTCAGAATAGAAATGATATTAGAAAATTAAAGAATTTACTGATTAAGAATAAGAGAAAGCACAAAGATTAAATAAATAGAGCTAATTATGAGAAATGGATTATAAAAAAACTCTAAACAAAGCAGGAATAAGATTAGTAAAAAAATATAAATATTTATTATTTTATTTATTTATTTATCCTATACTGTAATTTGCAACTCTGTCTACTTAAACATTTTTTTGAATTGTCTTCTTTCTAAAACGTCAAGCATTTTTTGAACAGCATTTTTAACGTCATACGAACCTTATTTGAAGGTAAGACCATATCTAATTTTTATCAATTATAAAGAGTATCGCCGACCAAAATTTACCACAATAATTGACCAATTCATTCCACTCCAGTCGAAGACAAAAAAAAAAAAAACTAAAGTCGTCTTTGACAGCCATCTCTTCTAGAATAACTACATTTCCCAGCTTTCCTTGTACGAAAACATATTCCTGAAAATATCTAAATAAATTGGAAGATTGACCGTGTGTATAGATGAATGGAATATGGTCCGGGTGCGGTCAAAAAAACTCTTTTTTTCTCTAAATAATTATACTATTTTATTGAGCCAACGTTTCGCCCCACGTTGCAGGGCTCCGTCAGGGCTAAATGGATAAGAGATAAAATAAGATGGATTAGAGATATAATAAGAGAAGGAATATTCTCTTATTTTATCTCTTATCCATCTGTTACTATTACCCTTTTTATTTACTGTTTACAACCTTTAATTTTTCTTATTATATTTTACTTTTCATTGTATACCCCTGTTATGTTCCTCTTATGTTTTTCTTTTTTTTTTGTAACTATGTCAAGTTTTTTGACCGCACCCCGTCCATATTCCATTCATGTAAGTATATTGTTTCTTTGACGGAAGCAACTTGTATTAATTTAACTATTTTAATAGACAATTTACTTCTCGGCATCAAAGAGGCGGCATAACTAAAGTACGAAATTAAATATAAGTTGGGAATTTACTGTTCCTTCTTTGCTTTTTGATCACCAGAATGGAACCGAAAATATCACCCTAATTTATGAGATTGGAAACAGGGTTCACAGCGGTATTTAGGTTATACAGGAAGATTACCAATGGGGAGAAGGAAAACCCCAAAACAAAGTTCAGAAAATTAAGTTAACAGCAACGTATATCATATTAAGCATACCATCGTAACTATTAAATATAGAAAAAGTATTCGTAAACATTTACTGGCATCACGCCACGGAGGAGATTTCATGCTGTTACAACTGTTTTAAAACGATTACGTAATTCACTAATCACTAATCAGATATGTAACGCTGCCGTCACGGCCTCTTGATTATCAAAGCCACAATCCCGAGATGTCTTCAACAGTTGATTTCTTGGGCTGTATTGGGGTTCAAATGTTTACATTATGTTGAGTTTTTATTTATGGATATTGACAATGACAAAAACCAACGAACACATATCAAGAACCAATAGGGAGTAACGGTTAATAACATACTACGAAATATACACTCAGAGTATTCTCCAAATATGTCCTCGCCCGGCTGTAATGGGCTAAAAACGTGGTGAGAAGATAATGGAGGCCTTGGCTCAGAGATGGGTTGTTGAGGAACAATAAAGAAAAGGCGTAATGAATCTGTTATGAGTCATGGTGATATATGATCCTAAGATAATTGTTCTCTGTATCAATTTTTCATCGAAGACCCTTCTGCGGGTTAACATTTCCTAATAAAGTGTCTCGTGACGAAAAGTAAAGTACAAAAGTTGGTTTTGTTTACCTAATTTCCTGCACTCCACTAATGCCTGTTGAACAGATTCGATACTTAGGACTCCATCTCGACAAGAGACTTACTTGGAATCCACATTGAAGACTGAAACGACAAGAAACTCATAGATTACGATTGCTACAACACCTATTTGACAAACGCTCTTAGATTCCCATTCACTACAAACAATTATTATACACTACAATAATCAGACCAATTTAGACATATGGAATTGAGTTCTGGAGCTCTGCCAAACCATCAAATTCCTCCCGCATCCAATCCAAAATCCTTGATGCTCCTTATTACGTTACAAATAAACTCATCCACAAAGACCTTAACATTCCATTCGTTGCAGATTTGGCCTAAAACAGATATCCGTCTTTTCATTTCAAATCCTTTTACCCATCCTAACCCATTAGTTCTTAATCTCTCATCTTTAACAGTCCCTGATAATCCTTCGAGGCGTCTGAAAAGAAGATGGCTACGGGACCAAGATTTTCATGTGTAAATGAAAAATTCCACATATTTACTTATTGTATTTATTATTTTATACAGTTGTAAATTACATTAAGTAAATAAATAAATAAATTTTCTGCATAAATCTGACATCAGATGTGGTGGGTGCACAAAAAACGGATAAGAAAAGTCAGGTACGAGAATCACACATCTTTCACAAATTTAAGATGAAATTAATCCTAGTGAATTTAAAATCAACAATTTCTTAATTATTAAGGACGACAATACTTCCCCATACTACATATTTCATATATAGCTTAGCGAAAGTAAAATCTGACTATTGTAATAACAACCAACGACAACGATTATAAAGTTCTTTCATATTTTTTATTCATCCATTGTTTATCACTATTTTCATCGATAGACTTTAAAATCTTCAATTAAAAAAATATTTTACAGATATTTTTCTGTTTCTATGATTTTTTTCCGTTTCTTGAGGTATGAAAAACGGTTATCGATTCTTTTCTCCATAGAATACAACAGTTTGACAGAAGATAAAAAAAAAAACCGTGCTATACAGAATTGGATCGGAATCCTTTTATGTTTAATATTTAGAAATTTTTTAATACTGCAAACAATTTAAAATGGTTAATAGTTTTGAATAAACTATTTTAAAGGTAATCCAGGGAATTTTTGAAAATTCGGCATTTTATCCCGATTTATACTGACACACAGACCATTTTGCGATTCTTGGTTGTCTGGCCCATGCGTGTTTCGGTCGAAAAGTAAAATTCGAAATTTTTCACGTATACTTCCGTATACTTCTCCTAACTACGTATTCCAAATATGGGTAAGTGAAAGTATAAAATTTACTTCTGAATGCATCTACAACTTTAGCATAACCCGAATCGAAGTAGAAAAAACATAAAAGTAGTAAAATAAAAAAAAAGTAGAATACTAACACCTTTTACAAAACAAGGCGTTAAACTGTTTGTTTTACAAGGGAACAATCGATGAATCTACCAGAAGTGTTTCGAACTCCCGGCTGACATCCATGATGAGCACCATCCGACACCACATCTCTTGGAGGGTGTTGCGAAGAGAGAACCGGACTGGCTCTGGAACGTTGCGGCCTTCCATTGTCCATTGTGTAGAGGATGATCGGTCCTGTCGCAACTCCTTCGCCTTTTCCCAACCCTTTCCTTTATCTCAATAACGTCACGCAACTCCGGATTCGAGGGTCTATCCCTCATAATCAGATAATACATCTTGACCGGCTTTCTGAGTCATTGCACGTTGGTAACAGCTATATTGTTACAAAGCAAGAAGGTTGGTGAAAATGGGTAGATTCATAAAAAAAAAAAAAAAAATAAATAATAAACCTTAAATTGAAATGTTAAATAAAGATTTATTGGGTGCGAATCGAACTTGCAAACTCGCTATGTAAGCACTCATTCAACAACATCAGCGTTTAAGTGTTTTAAGAACTGTGGCTTGCCACTTTAATGTGAAAGCATATAATAACAAATATCGATGCCGAAAGTTGCAAGCAATTGAACACGAGAGAATCAACTACATCAAACTTAATTCCTATTATGGGATATAATTGTTTGTAATGATCAACTGCTAATGAAGGAACTGTTATCTGCCCCTGATTTCGAAACGACCTGGCAAATTGTTGATTTGGACCCACTTAGAACCGGAAGTCATCCTCCCAAATTCAAATTCGTTTAGATATAAACATCCTCGTGGTCTCATTCTTATGGAAAACTACTGAAGGAAATCTTTATCATCAATTATTATCATGACAATAATACTATAATAATCATTCCAAGATTTTGAAATTAGGAAAAAAAAAACCACTGCTTTTCAATAATGTTGAACGTTGGTATAGAATTTTATAAGCTATAAAAAATTTTGAAATTCTGACTTAAAAGACTTTTATTGCCCTCCAAAGATATTTCCATTCATATATAAAAATATATATTGTTATCTTAATTTCACAATATTCTACAGCGTCTAAAATCGACCACTTTCGGCTATTTTCTGATTTATAAGAACTTTAGTACTAACATAACAATTAATTTTTATGGTTTGATTATTCATGGTTAAGTAATGAATTCACTAATACTAAAAGGAAGGACCAAACTGAGTTCCAAAAATATCCTTTGAGGTGCCTAAAATCGGAGTGGTGAAAGACAAAGAAAAATATCCTTCAAGGAGCCTAAAATCGGAGTGGTGAAAGACAAAGAAACAAATGGTTTTCACAGAATTGTTATAATAAATTCCTGAACCCCGTTGTGTAAGAAATCAGTTGAATATTCATAAGAGTTTTGATTAAATTTAATATAATGTAAAAGTATCTAAATATAAAGTATTTTTCTTTATTTTAAACATAAGAAAATGATTCAAATTTAAATATGAATGTAAAAAAATACAATTTTTTAAGATAGTAAAATTTTCAGAAACAGTGAACAAATAAACAAGTGGTTATATATTTTGTTAAACAGTTAAACTTTTCTTTATTGTATTTCTGGACTTGTGAACTTGTAAACTCAAAATTGTTGAAGATGTCAAATACATCACTCTGACTTAACTTGAGGTGGTTAATTCCCTCAAGTTAAAGCGGTGTGTCATTTGCTTAATGGCTTAGAACAAATAGAAAAAAATATGATATAAAAGTGTAAATATTTTATTTTTTCTTTATTTTAAAAATTGGAAAATGGCACGCCGCATGGCATTGTCGTGCAATAACACACCTTTTTGACAGCAATCTTGACGGCTTGCAGCTCAACCAAAAATCTTCTTTTATGAGGGCATCATTAAGCTTGTACAACGATGGAGCAAATGCGTTGAAAACCAAGAGGACTATGTCGAAAAATGATGTGCTTGTAAGTTTCCTTTTTGATTACAATAAAATTTTATAACTGCAGATAATGATTAACATACCCACATATAAGAACACACTTTTTGCCGTTTCTGCTGCTAATCATATAGTTTATTTTGAGAACTAGAAAAAAATTAGTAAGGTATAAGAAGTATAAGAAGAATTGGATAGTAAGAAAACTATTTATTTTCTTTTACTATGTTAATACCTAATTGACTGTCTCTCGGACTATCTTCCTACAATCTACTTCATAATGTTAATCAACAGTAAAACCATGGTCAACATCTTACCGCAACAGCCGCAGGGAGGAGGTTGCTCTAGCCCGCTTGGGAATAGGTCATACTCTCCTCACGCACTCTCACCACGTGCAAATATTGTTGGTCCATTTTTACGATTAGACATATTTTTGAAGAATGCACTCACAATTTGCCAATAATAAACAGGATAGGACTGACCCCAAATTTATCAGAAGCTCTCGCAGATGAGAAAGCTAAAATTACATTAGTATTTGAATTTTTAAAAGCACATCGCCTTCTTTATAAATTATAACTCCTCTTCGATATTTTATTTTATTTTAAAAAAAATTATTTTTGATTTATTTATTTTTTTTTTTATCCTTTTTTTTACTTTTATCATGCCATAGGCGTAGATGACTAGAGGGTTTTATGCCTTTAAGCAACAATCAACAACAACAATCAACGTCATAATGTCAGAAAATGTTTAGATATATATTTTTTCATTTAGAAAAGAAAGGAAATAAATATAATAAAATAAAAATGAAATGAAAATAAAAAAATAACTTTATTCTGGGACATATGTCGCCTAAGAATAATTACAAGGTTCATATAGTGAGATTTTTATATTATTAATATAATATTGTAATTTCTTCCAAAATAGAAAAAAGAAATTGATGATTCCAACTTTTGCTTCATTCCTAGAGCCATATAAAAAGTGACTAACTAAAATATAAAAAGTTGTAAATTCATCAAATTTATTAAAAGTTCCATCTAATTTTCATTCATACCCTAGATACTTTACGCTGCGAAAATGTTTAGATAGATATTTTTACATTTAGAAAAGAAGGGGAATAAATAAAAAAATTGTACTTTTTTTTCTAAAAATTTAATTTGGAAAACTTTATATTAAATAATACTTCTTATTGAATTATTTTACTATTGAATTATTGAAGAGAGATCATAAAACTTATCGTTTAAGTTTCTTTCAATAAGGTGAAAGATAATAGATTTATAAAATGATAGCTCTCTCTCTTAAATAACTGTACATTGAATCCCTGAAATCAAACAGCTAAGATCTGTAATTTTAGCTTTCACACTTTCTCTGTATCGCTGATTGTTTTGTATCGTATATACAAATCATTTTTGCATTTATCTGTCATTGGTAACAGAATATCTCTAATAGGGTGTACTTACAATAAATATTAAATTTTTATTTCGTGACATGTTTATTTAGAACAATATCACATACAATAGAAGTCGGTTTTTGGAGCCTTAGAGTCAGGGAAACAAAATGAAAATAATTAGTATTATTTTTTTAATTTATTTATTTAATGTGATTTATATCTGTACAAGTAATCGTTGTATTACAAAAAAGTTGTATGTGTCATTTACACTTGAAAATCTTGGGAAGGAACCACCCATCGGTGCTACTTCAAGCATTAATTTAAATTAGAAGGTCCCGAGGCCATCTTCTTTTTAGACGCTTCAGAGGGTTATCAGGGATTGTTAAGAATGAGAGATTAAGAATTAATGGGTTAGGATGGGTAAGGAGTTCGGAATGAAAAGACGCATATCTGTTTTGGGCCAAATCTGCAACGAATGGGATGTTAAGGTCTTTGTGGATGAGTTTATTTATAACGTAATAAGGAGCATTAAAGATTTTAGGTAGGTTTTTGAATTGGATGTAGGAGGAATTTTATGGCTTGGTAGAGCCCCAGAGCTCAATTCCATATGTCCAGATTGGTCTGATTATCGTAGTGTATACTAATTTTTTGTAGTGAATGGGAAGTTTAGAGCGTTGTTAGGACGGTGTTAGGGTGGTTTGGGATGTCAGCTGTATAAACCGTATAAAGAATGTGACCTAAGATACTACCTTGAGGAACACCGGCGGACTGAGAAAAGAGTGATCAGTAGGCTAGGTTATGATTTACTTTAAAGGTCCTAATCAGGTCTATCAGAGAGGTAGGAGCGGATTATAAGGAAATATGCAGGGAGTAGGAATTGACGAAGTTTATAGAACAGACCTGGATGCCAGGCTCGATCAAAAGTTTGTTCAACATCGAGGAAGACTCCCGTGCAGTAAATTTCGCGTTCCCATGTGGAAGATGTGACATCAACCACTCGATGACTTTAATCAATTTTAAAATTCTTTAACTTTGACTAATTTAGGGGGGAGGGGGTATATTATCATTATGGATTCCGAAAATGGATAATTAAATTAGTTCCTCCTTTCTCAAAATAAATTTCAAAACAACTTTTTATGAATCAAAAATGCAACAAAGTTTAATTATTTTTATTGAAATGATTTAATAACCATTAAAAAAATGCTTCAGCAGTACAACATTTTATATAAGCTAGAAGATTAATTTACTCTTATAAAAAGATTTAGCAATGGAAATAAAAATTGAAATTAAACAATAAATAATCCAAAAGATGGAACCCCAAGTTTATTTTTCTAGTATAAGAGGAATTTCCCTGCTAGTTTAACTATCGATGCTCACATTTACCTTCAACAACCTAGTCGTGACTTCAGGGTCGTGATGCGAATCCTCACAGAAAGTCAATCCATCCTCAGAAAGTCAAGCCCTTCTTGGAAAACAAACCAGTCTCTTTACAAATTCAAACCACTTTAAACAGATGCGTTTTAATTTTTTTTTTTTGGTACATAAAATAAATAGCAAAAAAAAAAAACGGTATTTTCATCATAAAAACAATAAAGATGAAAAATTCATTAAGGAATAAACAATTTATTCTTTGGAATCTATATCATACCATTGCAACATAACCAATATCAGATATGATTGTTGTATATTTATGTTATACAGTTTTAAATTTCAGTAAAAAAAAAAAAATTACTACGAGATAAGGAACAATTTTATACTCTCAGCTTAATACATTCAAGTTAATTTACATAAATTAATAAAGAAAAAGTTAAATAAAGAATAAAATTTATATTATAAACAATAAGTCGAATTGGCACTAAAAGGAACATAGATCATTTATTTATGACTATTACAAGCTAAAGTTTCGACCCATGGATGTGAAACCCCTTTAGGGCTAAAATATATCAGGGAGATGATTGTATTGTTAAAAAACAAAACAATAATTATAAAAATATAGTAAATTAGTGTCTGAGAGATTTAATCACTCAATTAATTAACCAAATTGTTTTTATACATATTGATATGGTTCGTTCAATAAATAAGTTAATTTTATATATATGTTCAAAGAAAGCTCCTTGCGAGCAGAAAATTCTTGAGCCAGTTAATTTATTTTAATAATACCAATCAATACTTTTTTTGAGTTGATGAGATAACATATTTTTGGGTTAGGAAAAGCTAAAAATTCAAAATTCTAGGTTGTAAAAAAAAAGTTTTTGATTGATACTCTCAATTGTTTATGTTAGAAATATAACTCCCACACAACTTAACAGAAGATTAATGGCTAGATCTAATTCGTTTTTTTGCCATCTACTTCCAGGCTAACAATTTATTTTTAA
>NW_027109585.1:248792-257083 GCF_000696795.3 Halyomorpha halys
CCCCCCCCCAAAAAAAATATATAAAGGTTTTTTATGTTATTTAAATTGTTAATTTTGAGCCTTCTGCCAACTGATAAAGCACAATATATTTACTACTGTAGGACATCGATCTTCCATGCCCAAGTTCTCGGGTTAGGGAGACTGCCGACTAGGTACTCGCCCTGTTCCACATATGAGGCACAGAGAGCCAAGATGATGAGGGAGATTGGGCTCTATGTACTGAAGGAAAGCAATCTCCCACAGCTGATGACAAAGGAATACTACCCGTACTACAAGACCGTTCTGTACGGGTGGAGGGAATCTGTTAGCTCTACTCACTTATCCCTGGGTAGGAGGCAGGAAGCTGTAGCAAAGAGCAAGAGATATTTTGTAATAGAACATGCTGTGTGCACAGCTATACAAAAATTATGTAAATTGTTTTAATTGCAATAACATTGATTGTATCCCACTTCTGGGAATACCGGTATTGCCTAACAGGAAGGATAGGGTGATAAATAAATAATTTACAACTGAAGAGAGGTTTAACGATTATAGGTTTAGTAGTCATGCTAAATTTTTGCTTATCCGTTGGAAGATATAAGTCTAATATTTTACTAATGCTTAATTTACAACCGAAGAAATTCACATGACCTCTAAGATAGTTAATATAACCCAAAAAATTACTAAATAACTTTCATGGCAACCAGCTATACCCAGATCCTTATACAAAAATTGAAGATACGATTTAAACAAATCATGTTGTAAGGGAATATAGGGATTTATATTTTGTGTTAAATTTTGTAATATCACAAATCTAAATTCAAATATTCGAAATTAAAGGAGAACTGAAGCATAAATATGCTGAAGGAAATAAATCAAAATTCTAAATTATTTACAGAAACCAACGTTTAGTGGTTTCCAATCCACATCAACCATGACACAGATCCACAATTAATCTATTCAATCCATAATTCATACGATGCCTTCAAAACAGCGATAGAAACTAGTGTAGGTTGCAAAGGATGTACGTTAATCGCCAACTATGTCGCACACATATTGATCAACCAATCCGCATTCCAAACCCACTGTCTTTGTGTGCAAAATGTTTGTAAGTGCGTAACCTACCTTACGTAAACCTAAGTAAATATTATTTGAGTAGGAACATACCGTCAGGGATGTTGATTGTCAATTTAATTTAGGAACGAAGGGGTAGATTGAACGTGAGGAAAAGATGGCGGGGTAAGGGAGGCGGTCATTAGAGTAATAATAAACAGAAGTAAATAAACCTTACTTTATCCGTACCGGTGTTTCGGCCTCAATTTCAAGCCTTAGAATGAAAAAAAAGGAGCGATGTTGTGCTTTAAGAACAATTGAGGGCAACCTGAGATGAATTAGGCGATATAAAGGTTAATTAATTAACTTTATAATTATGAATTCAAACAAATCATAGGAAGTAGAAAATTGACTTTAGAAACCTCGTTACTTGTTACTACAGTAGTGGCTGGTCTCATGGAATAAAAACTTGACCCTCCGCAACCATGGTTAGATTAGGATCGCAACCAGTAAATAACAATCCCCCCTCCCCCCCCAACAAAAAAGTAAAAACTGTATGGGGGTGTGATCAGAACAGAAACACACTGAATAATTGAATAAAACTTATACTTATACAATATTTACCGACTTTTCAACCTAAATTATTCATCAGGGTTCAGCAAAATAATATATAACAATCATAGAAAAGAATAAATAAAGGAAGATTACATAATGCTAAATGAAAAATCTGTTTGTTTTTTAATTTTCAAGAACTTATTGGTTTTTTTATTCTCATGGCAAAAGTATTTTTATCGGTGCATATTTTCTAGGCCACCAATAGTTAGAATCACTATCCCAAACAGTGTTTGAACATTCTTAGGAACTTATTATATTTCACTTATATGTACTATTTTACATTTTCATATTCTTCTATATAATTCTTCTTTATTTATTCTAAATCCTTCGTAAAATTCTCAATGCTCCTTATTTTGTTACTAATAAAACCATCCATAAAGACCTAAATGTTCCTTATGTAACCGATCTAGCCCGAACCCGATATTATTCCTTCCATAATAAACTCCCTAACCACCCAAACCCACTAGTTTCTAACCTTGCTTCATCTTCCATTCCTGGCAATCCTCCGAGGCGCCTGAAAAGAAGATGGCCTCATGACCTTATATTGTAAACTGTATTTAGATTTCTACTACTCGGTAGTTTCTCTACATCTTGTATCATATCATTATATCATTATGATCAAATTTACTTGTTGTATTTTTTATACAGTTGTAAATATCAGTAAATAAATTTTTAAAAAAATTTTATATTCTATGTGATTCTTGTTTTTGTTTTGACTCTGGAAAAGTCATAGAACTAAGAATGAAACGTCAGCTAGTTATAAAGCTGTATATTACCATAGATATGTTTCTTTTATAGTCCCAACCCCGAACATTTTGATATTCTTGATAGAATATTTTTTTTACAAACATATTTTTAAACAAAATACTTTTATAGAGATAATTCATTTTTTATAATAATAGATTTCTTAATGTAATAGTAATAACGTAATAGATGAAAAAGTATATGAGTTTATTCATCCAAATAAAATAGAAACTCCGACAAATCTAATCAAGTTTTGACAAACACACATGGCCGGCAGACATTACATCGACGCAGTCAGACTCTTTTCCTTAAGTGGAAAAGACGACTTAAAAGAAAAAAATAACGAAAACAAAACAAAAAAATGACAGGGACTTTGGGTGAACGTTCGACGACCTTCAGATGCTCCTCCATTCTCACAGATCGGCACCATCAGGCTCCGAGGTCGGGTTGGATATTTTCACTTACGACTCCAGCTGCTTGCTAGTTTCTCTTCAATAATAACCCACCAGGAAGGGACCGGTAGCCGAGTGGACGTTTCGTTTCGTTCTATAGCTGCATTGTCTGTTGCACCTCAATACGTCATCCTGTGTCCGTTATTATGCAACATGGGTGTAGCGAGCGGAGTATAAAGCGATTGCTAGGATCCGATCGATCGGGAAGTAAGACTCGCTATAGTACGAGCATTCACAACTCGTACACACGCTATAACTGGAACTTGTATTCGAATTTACAAAATATTAACTTCGCAATGATAATACATCAGTAAAGTAATACTTACATTAAGTTTAAGTGGCTAATTTAAATTTACAACTCTGACAAATAAACCTTTTGAAGGACAAAAATATCAATTTTAAAATGTTTTGTTAATTATAAATAAAATTATAACTGATAGAATTATATTATTAGGCCAGTTAAAAGTACCTAATAAAAAAAGTTTCAGTACTCGAAATAAAGGAACTTAAAAACTGAACAAATTGGATTCTTTACTTTTTATTTTGTAAATTAGTTTAAAATGGACAAGCCAGTCAAGTAACTTTCACATAGGACTGATTTTAATTTTCCAGTCACTCAATTATGTTCATATAATATTCAAGGTAGTTAATTTAATATATAGCAAAAATACAATTAATAATTACTTAAATAAATAATCATGTATAAATAGAAATAGTTGACTTAATGAAAACCAAATAATTGTGAATTTGGTAATAATGAAAACCAAATAATTATTGGTGCATAACGGTTTGAAAACCGATTTCAATCAAAATAGATAAAATGTCTATTGATGAAAACAATTTTTCTTGGTTACTTTATTTGTTGTTTATAAACAATGACAAAACATCAGTCACTTTAGAACTTACTATTGACAAAATCATTCTACCCTAGGGCTCTTTGATTTTAGCTGGAGTAATGCTGCTATATTTGATTTTTTCCGTGAAAATTTTTTGAAATACTGACATTACATCAAAATTGGACACCTGTTTGGAACCAATATTAATTTTTTTCGTGATATCAGTAAGTGTGATTATTTTATAAAGTGATACGTATTATAAAAATGATTCGTAAAAAGTAAATTTCCTGGCATAATCAAAGTTTGGATGTGAACTAGGCGTCTTACAACCTAAATATTAAACCTATTAAATGTTACAATTAAAAAAAATATATAATATAATCTCACAAGAGCAGATCATAACACAAAAAAAGGGCAATCCTACCTGCCCGGTCCCGCCCCACTAAGACCTCCTGGGAGCGACGGTCCTATATCACTTTTGAAATATTTAATTAAAATGGGAAGAGGAGACTTTAAGATAGTTTAATTGAATAATATTTAAAAAACGCCTGAAATTGGAAAATGGCGTGAAACCCTCCTTCGCCCTCCGTGATAACCTTACTTATCTGAATCTCAGTAATAAAAAAAACTAGAAAACACACTAAGACCCCCAGAGAGCGACGATCCTATAACACTTTTGAAATATTTGCTTAAAATTTGGAAGAATAGATTTGAGATAGTCTAAGAGAGCAATATTTAAAAAGCGACTGAAATTGAAAAACGGTGTAACAGATATAAGAACTGTACACACATATATAAATAATCTAAACCGATTTTAAACTATAAATATTATCTTGTCGTAAAGTTATATTCATCAAATTGTTGTTATTTTTAAATGGTTATGAGAAAATGTCTTTCAAGAGTTAGTTTTTAGCTGTAAGTGCTAAAAATTCGTGTGTTTGTTTTATTTAGTTATATTTATAAATTTATAATTATTAAATTTGATTACCTCATCACTTGTTTGCTATCTTGTAAAATATCTACATATACAAAATTAATCGTTTTCATCATTAAAACACATGATGGAGTAACCCATAAGACAAATACGGGGAAAAATTAGTCAAACATTAAAAAAAAAAAAAGTTTTACTTGTAAAATTTTATGGAGCTCTTAAAATCTGAGATAGAATACAGAAGATTTTTTGACAAACTAAAAAAAAATATGCTAAACATTAGTTTTTTTTTGTTGATATGGAAGTTTTTCAAAGGGCTTTTGAGATTGTAAGCTCAGAATTACACTAATCGTACTATACCAAACAATATTTAAAAGAAAAACTTTTTACGCCATTTTTCACTATCTCTATACTAGCTGGAGTACAGCTGATCTCTGAAAATTAAGTTATTGTAAACAAATTCTAATAAATACTTTAATTAATATATTATTATATATATAGTATCTGGAAAGGATAATTAAAACTTAATAGAAGAGGTAATTATTTAAAAATAGAGTTAAATTATTAAAGGTAACGGACACCATACAACTTTTTCATGTGAACAGGAGAGGTTCGCTGATTTGTAATGAATACCAATCTTATGATTATCAAGACCTCATGCAAATCATGAGAAGTCAGACGACAATGTTCTATCAAACTAATCATAATTGGCATAATGTTCTCTATTCCGCAATGAATTAATCATGATGTTCCACATAGAGGTAGTGTTGTACACGACTGAATGTAAACAAGACAGCGGTACTCTGTGCATAAAGAAGACATAACATGGGAGCAATGTAATAACTTAATTAAGTTATATTTTTATTAAATATGATATTATTAGAGACGTTTTTTACTATCACTTGTTACCTTTATATAAAGAACTCAATAAAAATATATAAAATAACAGTGATTTTTAAAAAAAAATGTAAAACCTATTAAAGGGCTGTAGTTATAATATCTTCATCCTCGCATGCCCTCAATTAATATATTGAAAATGTAGGTTATGCGTATTAATCAATAATATAGGTCTTAATAAGTAATTAATGATTTATTTACTTTTTTTTTTTTTTTTTTTATAATGTCCTTTATTCTTTTCATATTCAAGTGATTAGTGATTTGTTTATTGTAGCTTAAAGTCGTAAAACCCTCTGGTCATCAACGCCTATGGCATGCTATTATGATAAAGGTACAGACACCACACTTGCACACACACACGCGCACTCCCCCCCCCCCCACACACACACATGTGATTCAAACAAATGTAAAAATTAATAATAAATAAAATACAAATAATAAATTTAAAAAATAAGTGATTAGTATTATACTGAACAGGAGTTATTTTTAAAAATATAAATTTGTACTTAGTTATAATTATTTTTAATTATTGAAAATTTTGAAAATATAATTAACTGCTCCTTGTTGAAGTATAGGACTGGAATATAAACAGAAAAAAAAATAAATGAAACATTTATATCTTTCAACCGTTAAATATTTTATATAAAAAAAAAAAAGAGGTTTTTTTTTATCCATCTTATTCACTACGAGTGTGATATTTATTTAACTATTTTATTGGATAATTATTACTATCGTAAAACTATTTCTTATGAAACATTTATATTTTTACTATATTTTTCTGTAAATATAAAAAAACCTTTATAATTACGGTAAATGAGATAAAGAAGATGGAGTGGACGTTATGGATATTAGCTACGCGAACAGGAACAGACCGTTATATAAGAAACATCGATGCTCTACTTCTTGTTGAGAAGAATACGACGTGCAGTCAGTTAACATAAGAACAGTTTATCAAACTTGGAAATTCACGTGAATATTTATATGACTAGATACAAATATTTTTCATAAAAACATTGAAAGGAAGTTCTATTATATTTTCTTTCAGAACTTGATAAAGATAAAAAAAAAGGAATGGCACATGGAATGCGTTGGAATATTTATACTTTTTTTTATTCTTACTATCTATTCAATGCATCTAAATAAAATACAACTTGCAGTTATGCTTAAAAGCGCATTGTCATGGTAGACAGAGTAGACTCATGTTGAACGGGTGCATAGAACAATGAGACCGTTTAGAGAGGTCTTGGAGCAGAACTACTGAACAGCGTGGTTATCATCAACATTAAACTTTATCCTAACCTTGTAAGCATTACAATATTTATTTTAAAATAAACACGAAATAATTAAAAATATAGCACCTCATACTGGTTGTAAACGTTTTGATCGTACAAGACATTTGATTCACCCTCCGACCCAGATCCTCTACAACTATCCAATTTAACTTCATACTACTTCCGCTCCAAATTTAGTCCACTTCCTTCTGTACAAAATATTTACATGGAACACACATAACAGACTCAAAAGACAAGAACATAACCGACAACAAGAAATACACTCTCATCTTTCACATGAAAACGAACTACTGATTTAAAAGATCATATTTAGAGCTATTTGGACATACGTTGGTGGCAACTAAACATGCGAACATGAAAAGCATCCAATCCTTCGAACAATAAATAGTCAATGCTCCAAATTATGTTCAGTATCACCTCAATATCCCTTTTGTTCCATTACTATCCAAATTCTGAAACATATCCAATATTGTCATCCTCTGGCACAATCACAACTCTAACCATTCTTATAATCCTTCTCGAAGGTTGTAACAGCAGTAGTCCTGAGACCTATTTTAAACAGACTGTTGGAGTTCTGACAATGACCAATTTCGTTACTCGTTTCCTCAGCATCTACAGATCTAGAGCACTCACCGAGTTTCCATAATTGTACAAGAGCCCAAGAGGAGAAAAAAAGGCACTTATTTCACCCCAATTTTTGATTACTTTAATGCAAACTACGTATAATAGTCAAAATTGATGAGTCTGCCAAGTATACGTAGGGGGAATAAAAAATGGCGGCTGTTTCAAAGCGTTAAAAAAAAACTAATTTTTCATTCGGAGCTCTATATCTTAAAAAAGTAGGAACAATACAAGAAAACCTAAGAGAACATTATTTAAAGAAGAGTAAATTTCCTGAAATATTAGCCCTAAAAGAGCTATTTACGTCCAATAGTTCTCGAGATATAGCTTTTCAAAAAGCAAAATTTTAAAAAATCTACTGTAAGATTAGTAATTAATTAATTTATTTTTGAGAAATCTATATCTCAGGAACTATGTGACGTACAGATGTCTATTAGGATTCAAATTAAAGCTAGTTTAATGGACTATAGAGAAGTTTATGACCTTTACCATCGTAGGAATAGTAGTTTTCATGATATTAGCTAAAATAAATTGATTTATAGTTGTGCGGATAATAAATTTGATTTATGAAAAACTTTATTTCTAAAACCATTGGACATACAGATGTCTGCCAGTTCTCAAATTAAAGCTAGTTAAATTCACAACAAAATTGTTAATTATGTTTATCTTTGTAGGAGTAGTAGTTTTTATGATATTTGACAAAATAAACTAACAAAATGTTAATTTCTAGTTGTTCGTATAAAATGTTGGATTTTTGAAAAAAATGTATCTCTAGATCCATAAGACGCACATATGGCTGCCAACACTCAAAATAAAGGAAATTTAACTTACTATAAAGTAGTTTATGACACTTATCTTCGTAGGGGTAGTA
>NW_027109585.1:257548-258441 GCF_000696795.3 Halyomorpha halys
TTGCTTTTTAAAAAGCTATATCTCGAAAACTATTTAACGTAAATAGCTCTATTAGGGCTCATATTTTAGCAAATTTACTCTTCTTTAAATGACGTACTCTTAGGTTTTCTTGTGTTGTGCCTACTTTTTAAGATGTAGGCTCTGAATGAAAAATCAGTTGTTTTTTTTTATCGCTTTGAAACAGTCGCTATTTTTTATTCCCTCTACCTATACTTGGCAGACTCATCAATTTTTACTATTAATTATACATAGTGTTCATTAAAGTAATCAAAAGTTGGGGGGAGATAACTGCCTTTTTTCTCCTCTTGGGCTCTTGTACTTACTATTAGTATTTATTTATTTTTCTATTTTAGTTTGTATGTATGTATGATATAATTGAGCACTTACAGCCTTGATATGTCGCCTTTGAGTGCGGCAGATTGTATTAATTCAATTAAGGTTTGATAAATATATAAAAATGACAACTCAAGTCTTCTATAGCCATTTAAAAAGGATTCATAAGGTTTCCGTTACATATTACCACAGTTATTTTCTACCTAATGAGAAACTATAAGAATCCAACATCACAAATACCACAGTGCTTACGCTTTCGGACTGTGAGAAATTATTATTGACTATCAGGCTGAGATGAAGTGTGGTTCTTTTTAAGGAGAAACCGGATTGTGGTTCGTCCTACATTCAAGGGTCGGAAGGTCCTTTCTAATCCTTTACGATAGTTTCACTTGTTCCGACACACAGTTATTATACTAACTGCCACTATCAAGTAATTTGCTTTATTACTTCCATGGATCATAAAGATGCTAATAAAAATATGAAAGCTAGAAAAAAATTCAATAATTATTGGTATGATTTCAATCAGTGTTCAATGTTTATTATATTTCTTCATATATATA
>NW_027109585.1:258491-261326 GCF_000696795.3 Halyomorpha halys
TAAGAAATGGTATTGAAAAAATAATAAATAGTATTAAACATAAATTACTTAAAGAAAATAAACTATACACTCATTAGGATTAATTGCGCAATAATGATTAATGTTAAGGAAACGTTTATAATCGTTTTAAAGATAAATCATAAAAATAATAATTATAATAAAAATTCTTAAAAATTACACAAAAAAAATTAAGATTCCTTTGTGCCAAAAGTTTTAAATAAAATAACGAAATCTTTTTTTTTTTTTTTTAACAAACTTACTATTGTCCAGTCACTACAGGTGGCCTGTGAAGGTCTTTAGAATGGACCGCCAGATTTTTTGAGAACCCAGAACTGTCAGAAAAACATTATAGTTTATGTTTCCCCATGTTTGATTATTAATTGACGGATTTTAAAATCAACATAAAAGTGTTTCAACATGCTTCTTATTCCCAATGACTCTCCCATCTATTTATGAAAAAATAATTTATTAAAATAAAACTGCATGAAACCCTCCACTCCCGCCCTCCAAAGTAGCCTTACTTATCTTTACTACTCCCCGGGGGTTTAGCGGGGCGGGTCCGGCGTGGAAGGATTACCATTTTTTTATGATCTCCTCTTGTGACATTGTGACATGTCGTAAATGGACCAATCTACTCGCTATAATAAAATTCATTTGGATATTTCGATTAAAATTATAAATGTAACTACTGAGAAAGGCAGCTTAACAATTTTATTAATATGAGAAACAATAATTGAAGTAAAGAATTTTATGTCTATAAGCGAGGAATAATGTTTATATATGACATATAGCATAAACCTCCTCAGGTTCTATCTCATTTTTTTAGCAAACCTTTAAATTTTCATTTTCATCATAAATAGGGTTCCTATTAAATATTATTAACGCAACATTCTTAGGTATGGATCTCATTTCAAAGTAAAATATCTCGGGTTCCTTCAATTTCCTAAATTACGTTCTGAGGCCCCAATGAAACAAATTTTTCTGAAATAAGGAATTATTCCTAAGAAAATCAATACAAAAAAGAGAGAAAGAAAAAAAAATTCCAGGACAGTTGCAAAAGTAGACTGTTTCTCCGTACCTTCACCTAACGGGGTAAGGTTGGCGGTAGAAGGTACACTGGCCCCTTTGAAAAACATCATTCCTTCGCAGCATTCCGGTTAACCTTTGAACCGAATCATGGGCTGATGATTTGTGGTCGAGCAGATACCAGATGTTCCTATAGCTTACTGGGCTACTTTTCAAATGAGATTTAAATCGGACTTTCACATGCGTTCACTGTCAAAAATAGGTCTCTTTTTTTCAGAAAGTACTTCGATGATCACTTCAGAAGAAAATAAAAAAAAATGTATAAAAGGAAGTCTAGATTAGTATCTTTTATAAATTTATAAACTTTTTTTTTCAAACAACTATGATGTTTATACTAAAGAGAGAAAAAAATATACAAGCCAGAAACCTATTCAGTACGCTCGAAGAGTCAGGACTAAAAGCTCCTTAGTGCTGAAAGTAGCTAAAAGGGTGTTGCGAAAGAAGATGAGAACATATTTTTTCTTAATAGCTCCAGGTGAATAATCGAAAACGTACCAATTTGCTTTTAAAATTATTCATGGACGTTTCGATCTAAGTAAGGACTATTTATAATTGAGAAATTAAAGATTTGACATATAAAATGTTAGTTCATCATTTTTCCTCCAGTTACTATAATGATATAATGAAATTAATTCAGAATCCCTGGGCCCAGAGTAATTAATAGGGTAATTTTATGTTTTCACATATTTTTAGCTGACCATGATATCTTCGATTCCTTACTAACTAAAGATGTTTCAAGACATTTCTAGCCAAAAGAAGCCATTTTTATTTCACATATTTTTAAATATTTGGCCTTTTTTTTACATATTTTGTTGTAAATCACATATTTTTTTTTTAAATAATACTATTTATTTATTGATAGATATTACAATCTGCCACACAGTTGTGGGCAATAGGTAATTGTGATAAATGATCTCATACATACTAAAATAAAATAAAATAAATGAATAAAAAAAAAACTCTTAAAATATATACAAACAGAAGAATAAACAAAATGAACATAATTAAACTAATAAAAAAAAAATGACCTGAGGATCCCTGAGATCACTCTATCCCCCACGTGTGAGGGGTAGAGCAGATCTCAAGAGATCCCAGCGCATCCCTCTCGCCGCATCACTGGTATTGAGCTAGTGGAGGCTGAGCAAGTGCCCTAAAGCCGCAAACACTCAACTTGAGTGGAGAATCTGACCATTGCCAGAACTACATTTTTTTCTGAAATATATGTTATTTTTTACATCTTTTTAGATGTTTTGTCCTGAATCACGTATTTCCTTAAATTGTTTGTTCAATTTTAAATACATTTTTCGCAGCAACTACGTAAAATTCAAGAGAACGCAAGAAACTTAAAGGTGAAATTTATCATTTATCATAAATAGTGCGAAAAAATTCTATATCTTCATCTTTGAACACAAATTAAAAGCAGTGGCAATAATAAATTTTCACACAGAATTACATCGAGAATTTCTCATATAGAGCGAGGGTCTTTTTCCTGTAGCATTTTCCTAGAATTTGTTTGTTTACTCCTTAATCTATTTCTCTGTTTCCCCCCTTCCTATGGTCCTTTCTCATCATAGTCTTGTTTCACTCCCCTAGTTTAATTACAATTACTTATTAATATCTTGTTATTGAACAGCTATGTTTTAACAGTAAAAATGTTTTAAAGTACATTTTTTTGTACATATTTTAACATAATTTCTTTAAAATATTATTCATATAATATATAATAAATACATATTTATGTAACTTTTT
>NW_027109585.1:261376-269427 GCF_000696795.3 Halyomorpha halys
AATATTATTCATATAATATATAATAAATACATATTTATGTAACTTTTTTTAAGTTATAAAATTACTAATTAATTAGTAATTTATATTGTTGAATAATACATAATTTATAAATACACATTATTAGATATTTTTTTAAATATTTGACAATTTATTAGCACATATTTATGTACATATTTCGGATTTTTTTAGCACATAACAATCCTATCCCTAGTAATTAATATGCCAATTTTCAGTTTCACTTGAAAATTAAAAAGTTTCATCCCTTTTTAATTTTAACATGGAAAACTGAGTATATAGGCCTCAATTTTTTTTTTTTTATAAGAAAGTTCATGAGGCCACATACAAAAATTGTTTTTCTTATCATACCATACTATGATTTTTAAAATTATTTTGATTATCATAAATATTCCTCCGATATAAATCGAAACACCCAATTGTGTGAATAAATAAATTAAATTCCAATTACAACCTAGGAAGAGCCTAGAGGACATATATTGACATCTTAATCTTTGGGAAGTATGGCCAGTATTATGTTCCAATTACAAGCTATATTTAAATGATACTTTAGACTAACTTCACTCTCTGAAATGAAATTTAAATCCTTGAAAGAAGGTTCATAATGGAGGGGGTAAACTGCCAGGAAAAGTGAAGTAAAAAAGGCGGGCCATATGATAAAATCCAAGGGCGTACCTTAGGAGCAGGAACCAATCACGACTACTTTCTGTAAGTTTTGAATACAATGGTGGACATTTCTATTTATCTCATCGTGAAGTGTGGACAGCAACTTTTTCTTTGAAGAAGAATAGGACACTGTTCGTACGTGTTAAAACACGTAATAAAAACCCTTACACACAGAGATAGTAATAGAAGAAGCATAAATCACAAAATGATTGAAATATGTTAAGTATTTTATAAAATACGTGTTGAAATCGAAGTAATGTCTCTTCAAAAGGATTTTTCTTCAGAGTAGATTACAGTGACAGTTTAGAGAGCACAGAAATATAAGTCAGAATTTCAAAACATTCAACAGATTGTAAAACAACCTTTTTTGGGTACTTTCTATTCAATAAAACGTTTAAATTAGGTTTGATGATAATTAAGCTAGCTATAATGATAAGGAGCATTATTGCACAAGATTTAGGATTAATATACTGGAAATGATCGAACGAGACCTAATTAAGAACGGTCAAAATTATCCTTGCTCGTCAGGAAACCTCTACTGCACACACTCCTGACAGTACTTCACAGTAAAAAAGTGATCGTTGGAATAGATCTAATATTTTGTAATATTCAACATAAGTAATATTTTGTAGCGAGCAGACATTGCATATAAGCAATTTAAATGACAATACCAAGGACCATCATATCTGTTACATAAACCCAGTGCACTTTTAAAGGTGACTGCCTCGGTTGAAACTGGTTTCTTGCGCAGAGGCAGTGTAGGCTAATACCTCAAGGTCGTATATCTCCCAGCCCAGATGTCATCAGAGAGTGCTTCTTGCAAGAGGACAACCGCCTATTTCATCATGAGCAAGATAATTATGGAAATATGTGAAGAGCGGAATAAGTTTCATGACTCAGTAGTTCATCCTCAATGGAAATGTCTTGAGGGACATAATAGTTGTACGACATAAGTTATTGAAACTCTTCTCAAAACATCCAGTTCATCTACGTATAAGGACAAATGTTGTACTTAGCTTTTAAATGCACAAGTGATTGACTACATGAAACGAATATTGCTTAACATGTTGAAAGCCTTGGTTAGATTAAATGAAATAGCTACACTCGATCTGTAAATTTATGTTAATATTTGTCCAAACGGCGTAGAAAGGATCCTCAAATCTAACGGGAAAAGATAAACCACTTATAAGAATTTTGAAAAGAATCTAAGGTCTGAGAAGGTAACAGATTGAGGCCAAATAAAGGAGTACAAGACAAATGATAAACCTAGAACTAACATTAAGATTATAAAACAAATAAAACGTATTAATCAATGCTTTCAATTGGAAAAAAAAAGATGGATATGTGAAAATGGGTTAGACTAATCTTACAATGAAACTGTAAACACATTTCGTCTAATTATAAAAAAAGAAAATCATATTATAAAAGAACTTTATAATAACTAAATTCATAATATTATGAATTTTATAGTATTATAAATAACATCTCGACGCTAAACCACCAGTATTACATATCTAAAATTTCAAATGATTCTGTTTAAAATTGTATGATATTTTCCTATAAACCCTATCTCTAATAAATAAAATAAAAATTATATATTAATATTAAATATAATACAAAACTTGTGAGAAGCATTTTATATTATAATAGTGAAATTTAATAATAATAAAATTATTTAATAATAGTATTCTTTATTTATTCTGGGACATGAAAATGGGCTTTGGTGCCTTAAAGTAAAATATAAAAGTACATCATAAAAATAATAAATTTATAAAAATGAGACAAGGCTAATCACCTTTCAAAAAAAAAAAAGGAATTAATGTTTACATAACTAAAACATTTAACCAAATATTATAGACACTTAATAATGTTTTTTATTAAATTAAAAAAATAGATACATAAACATTAGGAAATCAATAAAATGAAACCATCTATCACATCAACTATAATAAGGAAACTAAATTGTAATAAAATAAAAAAAAATGGTCTAAAGATGATTAGCAAAGAGCAATTAATGTAGGTATACATATTTGATTTTTTAAATTGTAAATATAAATATACATAAACATTTACTGTTATTCAGCAAAAAAGTAGACATGTAAATTTTAACGAAACATACATAAAGTACTACTACCAATTCCTTTCATGAAAAAGTAGTTTGTTATATAATACAAGCTTCCTATATATTTCGCAAGATTGAAAAACCACAAGCCAGTTGGAGAATTAAAATAGAAATTGGTTAGGTCAGCAATTTAGGCAACAAAACCGCTGTTATATGTATAATATTAGCGTTGGGAAGGGAAATAGCCGATAGATTACTAATGATAACCCAGGTTCAGAAAATAATATATTTTTTTGCCAACGAGTTATTTTAGTTAGTTCTAAAATTTGTAATACCTTTAAATTTATTTTGTGGTTATAATTCTTTGAAACTGAATCATTCAAGAGATTTAGTTCAGAACTCCAAACAGAAATCAATAATTCAATCATTCAATGAGGGGGAGGAAGAAAAAAAACATTATTTTTCAAGGGCGGAAACTAACCCTATCGTATGGTATATTTAGTTATAATAAAACAAAAAATTCGCAAAAGCCAATCTATAGTGTATTTATTCAATTTAAAGTTAATGATGTAGATATTGTCTGATAGTACCTCAAGAATAGTCGTGGAAGATGTTTTAAAAATTAGTCTGCTAGTTTATTTATATAAAAAAAAAAAAAAATAAATAAATATGCTGCAAAAAATTGAAACCTAACAATATATGTATATTTTTAAAGGGAGGGGGAAAATGTTCTGAAGAATAACCAAAAGTATTACATTTTTACTTCACTTACATCATCTTATTTATTTCTAACTACAGTATATTCTTAATTATTATTATAGTAGAACAATAATAGGATTCATTGGTTTTATCCTATATTATATTGGGAGCTAGCTATCTTTTTTTCTTTTCTTTTTTTTTAAAAACGTATCTAAATATCCGATGCAAGGATTTAGCTTAATCATTTAGAATTGGTTGTCTTACGTCTTAGAAAACGATCCTTTATTCCTAGAAAACTCTTGACTAGAGTAAAAAAAACAAAAAAAAACTCACAGGCAAGTGTAAAGAAACGGGAATGAAAGAGTGGAACACCTGACATTTAAACGAACTAGTATAATTTATTCCAGTTAAATCTTAAATATATATATTTTTTAAACAATTTGACATTAATTGATTTTATTTAGAATATAATTTTCCTTTATTTGTGGTAAAATAATTATAAAAGTGATTCGTTTTTATATTTTTGTCTAATTTATATTGCCGGGCTCAGTAACATAGTAAAACTATTGTAAAGCAAGATACAATGAATTACTTTTTTTTTTTAATATTAATCACATTAACTTTTAAAATAAAATAATTTATAAGAGTACGGTATGTTCTCCGGATACTGTTTACATGTATGAGTTATCGGTTTTGAGTTAAAAAAAAGATTTGACTTATATTTTTATTCGAATCTGAAGTCGAACTATTCCATTCACAACGTCAAGATTTATTTTAACTTTTTTATTATTATCAGGTTAGTTCATATCGCACTTCGGTTAAAAAATTTAACTTCCGAAAATGAGGTTTTGGGTTATCAATTTTCCTGCTGTATTCTAGTATTATATGAAGTAAAAAAAAGTTTCTTTATAGAAAAATAAGGAAGTAAGTAATAATAATGGTTGCAGTTCAGTTTTCAGTCTATTCTGAAGATGCGACATAATTTTTTTCAGGATATTCGAGTGTGATATTACAGAAAGCTTCAGCTAGATTATTCCAGAGATTGATGTAACTATTTTTGATGTCTGTAGTAAAAACCCCACTATAAAAAAAAAATATCTGGCAATAGTAACTATATGGCATATAACAATTACATTTTTTGTATTACTGAATTTCGCGAAAAACCCAATATATATTTTTCCTCGCCACAACTGGAGGATAAAATTGATTATCATTAATTTAGTTTTGAAAACTTTCCAGATGCCTGCCAACAGAGTATTTAGGAAAAAGTAGGTACTTATGGGTTGAAAGTATAATAAATAAAGTTTTTTTTCTATTTAATTATAATAAAATATAGCCATTTAGCCCCAATATTATTTATTAATTAGTTTGTAATATCTAACGTTTCGGCCATCTAGTCCATTATCAAGGGTAATCTATGAAATAATAGCTCTAATTAAAATTTTATTATTAAACATAATTCAATTAAAATTAGTATAAATTAATTTAAATACCAGCCTATTGATTTTTAATTACTAAAAATGTTGCAGGTTATTCTGCCAATGTATGACGTAATATAGTCAAATTAACGCAGAAAACACAATAAAATATGGGAAGTCAAATTCATTATTAATTAACATGCACAATTATATGTTTTGTTACCTATATTTGTAAACTATTTTATTTAATAATAATTCGAAAGTTTTGTTTTACTCTGATCAACTGACTTATCAACCATATTATTTAATCTACCACATAACGAGGTAATGCACATTATCATTATACTTCAAACTCTATTTTGAAATATTTTCTTATTAATTTTATATTTAAAAAACAAATTAAACTAAATTAAAAAAATTACTGAAAACTCTACCATATTAAGGATAAATCATTTTTTTCTAATACAGAATTCTAATTGTCTAACTAATGTGTGTTTTACTGGTACCTTTCATTTCCTTATAATTAAAGCATTATAAATTAGCATTTAAATTTATTTTTTATTTCTCTATCTTTATGTATAGAACCACAAAAATATAAATAGCCATTACATATTTTTTTTACCAAGCCTAAATTATTTCTATAAATTAATCTACAAATGAAAAAATGTTATATTTTTTATTTAATTATTTTTATTTATACTTCATTTAAGTTAAACTTAATTTTTGTCTATTGAAGTATAGAAGAAACGTACTTGTCAGAAATTCGTTATAATTATTCTGCGTTTAAGATGAATAGAAAAACTAGGTAATATTTATAACAACCCTTCACTTCCCTCTAATTAAAGCATTTTGAATTATTATATTTTTGCCACAAAATTTATCTGCCTTAAAAGATAATATCTAAAAAATATAACTAACAGTTATATATGCTTATATCGAGTCTTTGTTTTTTATTTTTTTTTTTAAGATATTTATCATACAAATGTCATGAAAGTAATTTTTTTTATTTAATTATTAACAAAATTACTTGTCAGATAATCGTTATAATTAATCTGCGTTTAAGATAAATATTTTAACAGAAGCTTCCCCCCCTGGCTTAACCTACAAAGCCTGCTCATAGACAATTACGAAAATTGTCTGAACGGATATTGAGCCTTTCACTGAAGACCAAATCGAGTTGTTTGGAAGCTTATACTCTCCCAGGCTGTCGGTGGGGTTAGAAATTTTTTTGAAAGTGGCTTCTTCGCTTCAAGGTGGAGATGTGGCTGCAAGTTCCCTCTCTCAGAATGACGTAGGTTAGAAACTAAGCTGTAAAACTTATACGGTAAATACGACGGCTTTCTCTCAGAACCTGTCTACCCTACTGCCATACTGCCGCTCAGCCAGTTCTGTGTGTTGCACTCAACCACACAGTTCTTAGATATAAAAAAAAATTAAATAAATTATTATTATTATATTTACTGTTATTTAAATATTTATTCTAAAATCGAATACAATATATAGTTCTGGCATAGTAATCATTACTCTCATCAGAATGTAAGAAAAAAAACATATATATTTCTTAATTCCTATTTTATATAGCTGTCCAATTACAAAATACTACATATGAAAATAATTTAAAAATTATCAATTTATATTTGATAATTCTTTAAATAATGAAAATTACATAAAAGCTAATTAATGAATTATTTACATAATCATAAAGTACAATACATTTTGAAAAAAAAAAGCAAAATATTATTGATTTACCTATAAAAATATAATTAATATTTAGCTAAATCAATGAATAACTAAACCTTATTTTTTTTAGTTTATGTCATCCTCTTTTGTTGGATTGTTCAAAAAAGATTTTTTTTTTCAAATGAATAATGTAGTTAGCAGTAAAAAATCATTACAATATCATTTAGAGTATAAAAACATAAAATTTGCATTGAAACATTTTTTTTCATTGAACTTATCCGAAAATAGGAATGAGGAGCTAATGTAACTGTATCGGGAATCCAACCTCGTGGCTTTAGTGAAAAGAGCACAAATAAGATGGATAGGACATGAAGAGAGGATACCCGTTAAAAAAAAAAAAAAAAAAAAAAAAAAAGACGTCGACGATTTAGAGGAGAATCTGATGCGGTTGAATGTTCAAAGATGGAGGAAGAGATAGTCCGGGGTTTGGATACAAATGGGTTATAATGTTAATGAAAAACTAGAAATTTTATGTTCAAACATTTTCTTAAATATTTTCTGGGTTTCCAGTCATTCTGTAAACAAAGAAGAAATAAACGCAATCCCTGTAAATACTAAAGCTGTCATAAATACTCCACCCCACCATTCAGATCTATTTTGGCCAATACGTACAAGGACTGCCATGACTGCCGATGAGCTTGGACAGCTTCAGATAGTAACGATTTTTTTTTTTTTTTTTTTTTTTAATAATTTATTTATTATTATTTACAACTTTATACACATATATACAACAAGTAAATTTGCTGTAGCTGATATAGTGACATGATACAAACATGTGGAGAATCTAGCCACTGATAGAACTCCAATAACATTTCTCGAGGCCATCTTCTTTTCAGACCCCTAGGAGGATTATTAGGTAATGAAGGAGAAGCCAGGTTAGAAACAAGTGGATTTTGGTGGTTGAGAAGTTTAATATTCAAAAATATGAGCCCTAATACAGCTGTTTACATTCTATAGTTTTGGAGATAGATTATTTCAAAAAGCAAAATTTTTCTTTCGAAATAACGAAAAATCAATTTTTTGGCAAATATCATAGAAACAACTACTCGATACGAACGACATAAAGATGTCTATTATCTCTCAACTCAGTGGTAGTAACAGGATTAATTTCAAAAATTAATTTACAAAATGTTGATTTATCATTGTTTGGAAAGGATTTTTGATTTAAGAAAAAAACTATATATCATGAACTATAAGACGTATATATGCCTATTAGCACTCAAAGTTAGTTGAATTTACTATAATGCTAGTAGCATTTATGTTCTGGCAATGGTCAGATTCTCCACTCAAGTTGAGTGTTTGCGGCTTTAGCGCACTTGCTCAGCCTCCACTGGCTCATTACCAGTGATCTCTCTCGCTGGGATCTCTCGAGCTCTGCTCTACCCCTCACACGTGGGGGATAGAGTGGGCTCAGGGATCCTCAGGTCGATTCTGTAAATATTGTATATATT
>NW_027109585.1:269477-273271 GCF_000696795.3 Halyomorpha halys
AATGAGTGGGGTATTATTAAAAGATACTGTAGGGCAAGACGAAGGTTTACGACGAAGGGTAAATGTGATTTGGTGGTATTTTTGGAATTAGTAACGAATTTAAAATCATAAAACTGTAAGCTGCTGGGTGACATCCTCTAGACAATGTAGAGCAGAGGGGACAGTTACAACGCACTTCAGAATTAGAATTCATAATTTCACCTCGCTGTAAAATATGTGAACTATCAACCATGGTGAGTCTTATCTTTGGGAAGTGTCCTCGGTAGAAGGATTAATGTGGTGTACTTCAGCAATTGTATAGGACTTTGCGCGATAATAAGGAATGTATTAGTAGTATCATTGGATTTATTACATACATAAAAATATATATTATAAGACAGGATGTGAAAATAAATAATTTTAATAATAATTTAGCAGACTTATATATAAATTTCGTTGGGATGTTGACACGGGAATTTAATTCAATTTTCAAGACAACAAAAGTAATAAAATTTAAGTAATAATTTTTTTTTTTAAATTTAGATAAAAAAAGAATAAACATTTTTGAACTGAATCATAAAGGAACTTATTAACGGTACCTTATTAAGGGAGATTTTTGGCATTGTTCCAAGAGGGATAATAAGACCCATAATTTATTCTCCCTAAATAATAATTTGTTATTAATATTTTAAGTAATAAAACCTTATTATTTTTTTTTCAATTCTATTATGTTATTATAAATTTTATAAAATATTAAATCTCTAATTCTCTACCAGGAAACAGAACTGCCACCATGTTACACAATCGACCACGCCTTCAACTTATGTCGTCAAACTCTTAAATATTTCTTTAAGTTGAACTGCTGGATAAAAACTAAACATTCATTAATTTTACAACTGATAGGTATAGTTATCCTGAAGGATACTGTCTCCAATAAAGCAAATGGTGACCTGCAAAATATTCAGGGCATACAGATAGGCTAAAGAAATTCCTTCAGGAGAAAGTTATTTTTTTTTCTTTTTTTTTTAAGTCCGAACCTTGTTATATAGAGCATAATCGATAGTTATAAAATGTTACCAAATGACATAAATTATGAGTTTAAGTAAATAAATGCGTGTATCTGCATATATATTTTTGAGATAAGTTATAGTAGGTTATTTTATATTTATACAGCATAATTGATTAATAAAATATTAATTCTATATATTTTATTAGGAATTTTTTTTTATAAACTTCTGTGGGTATGTTATAATAAATCAAAATGATTTCTTAAATCATTTTTATAAATTATTTCCCAACTTGTCTCGAAATTATTATATTTTTAAAGAAAAAAATCAAAAGTTAAAATCTTTTCGTATGCCCAACAAAGAAATATTACATTCGAAGAATCATGTGAAAAAGTAGATTTTTTTTATTTCCCTGAAAGTTTGAAGGGTTTTAAAAATTATATTAATGGGTTTATTTATGTATATATAAATACTTTTCTATTAATAATCACCGTTGTCGAGAATTATATTCTGTTTTTAAGAAAGAAAGGCAAATTCGTCAATTGAGGCTTAATATTACAAAACCAGCCTATTCCACTTTTAATTGTGGAATAAATTATTTATGGAATATATAGTATGGAAAAGAATTTCCCTCGTGCAAAATTTTGAATTCGGGTTTTCTACGAAAATATATATTATGAGGTTCCCTGAGTCCAAAGAACATAGTCTCGCGAAATAGTTTATATATCTGTTAGTGATCAACCTAGTTCAAAAACCATAAGTCGTACAAACCTGAAAATTACGTGTTTAAAGTGGGTATATGCCTCAGTCGTGACAGTAACTTTTCCGCGAAAAGCTTATTGAATAGATTTTTCACATTTTTTTGTTTTTTCGATTTTGTCCGAAACAGTTCAAACAATTTTAATTAAAGTCGGTGAATAAATGAGTAATTAATTAGCCTTTAATACCAGATAGATCTTATTCTCATTGAAATGTCTAAATTTTTTTTCGAAAATCACAAAAAATAACTTGAACAGGAGTCCACCAAACCAATAAACTCGAAGTAGGGTAGTAAGTAAAAGTTGCTCCGCGCCCAATTTTTTTTTTTTTTTACTAACAGTGTTGATACTAGATTGTCTGGAAGTATAAAAAAAAAGAGTTAAATAACATGTGATTTAATTGTTTTTCGGAATAAATTATTTTATTTCTTAATAATCTATTACTAAAACTGTTAATTAAAAGAAAATTTAATTTAAAAATGGACTTTCACAAATGGAGTAGAAGTTCACAAATGAATAAAATGATTTTCTTGGCCACGTTGCAAATTTGAGTATTTCTTAGTTGAAGTTAAGAATTTTTAAATTTTTAATGATTTTTTATTTTACCATAGATATTATACGAGAATGTAAATGGGAATGTCAGTATAAAATAAAAAACAAAAGAAATGATTTTGTTAATGCAAACATTTCAGTAACAATTTCAGGCCTTTATTAGGGCAAGGAGTAAAAAATAAGATAACAACCATTATTATTAAAAAGAAAAACAGAAATACAGGAAAATAAAAAGATAACAGAAAATGTTTAGACAAAGTATTACACATTTAATGAAATATGTTAGCAAATATATATGAATGCAAATAAGTATTATGTATTAAATGCATATGTATAATTATGCTATTTAATACCGTTATTTTGAATGTATATGCAATTAATTACATATGTTTTTCTTCTTATTTTTTTATGTTTTAAATTTTAAATAATTTTGACTGGATATTTATATTTATATTATTTTCTTTTTCTCCTGTCTTTCATCATTTTAATATTACTATATTTTTTTTATTACTCCTTTCATATTTTTTTTTATACTTATTCTATACCTATCTTCTTATTTTCCTGTAATTTTGTATTTCTTTGTATTCATTATGGCTATTATTTTGTTAATGAAGGCCTAAAATTCTGGCCGAGACATTCTCACTGATAAGTAAAGTTATAGATTTTTATCAGTCAAAGGTTGAAGAAATCATTTGAGCACCATATAGTCATCCAAAAATATTCTGTGGAATCGCTCTCACACATCTTAGATAAATTGTTATACATAAATATAAATATAAAAAAATATATATGGTAATTTTATTTAAAGTAAATTCAATTACTAATCCATCTTTAGTAAATATTTCAATTTAACACATATTGTTCCATCGTATCTTTCTTATATTATCAATACAATATTCAAATCAGAAATTCGATGTTCTATTTTCCCTATATCGACAGGAACTAGATATCGATTCTTCTACGATCAAGTGAGAGCAGACGGCGCCAAGACTTCCACTCACTCTCACCTAATGATGACAGCTTCAACTATCGGAACTACTCTGTCTCTAAAAGCGATTTTTTGGTTGGACGACCATGTACCATTTTGTAATGCTTATGTGAAAGTGCTTCCAACGGGTTATTGTGCATGTTTAAATTGGTCCTTGAGAAAGGGATGAAGAGTTCATTTAACTTAAATTGAACAGAAACATTCAGGTAATTATTTCTGTGTGTGCTTTATTTAGGTTGGAATGAACCCTAACACAAAAATCGTCCAGAAAAAAAAATAAAAATTAGGTATCCGAAACTAATAAAACGAAACCATCATTCCTTACTATTATAATTGACAATATAAATTGATGACTCTGTTGATCATGGGCAGGAAAAATAAAAAATGGTAGTTGTTTCAAAACGTAAAATAAATACTTCTCATTCAGAGCTCCAAATCGTCAAAACTACCAAGAACACTAAAAAACGTTATGGAACATCATATTAAGTAGAGTAAATATTAAAAAAAAAA
>NW_027109585.1:274171-283143 GCF_000696795.3 Halyomorpha halys
TTATTTTTTTATTTTAGTATGTATGAGATCATTTATCAATATTACCTAGGGCCCACAACTGTGTGGCAGATTGTAATATCTATCAATAAATAAATCTATCTATCATAAAAAAAAAGTAGCATTTATAGTTGGAATTTGCCAAAATGCATTTCCAAAATATTGATTTTACATTATTTGGAAAAATTTCTGCTGTAATGTAGAAAATTGACTCTAGTTTAATGATATAATATGATGTTTTTAGTGTTGTAGGTACTTAGGTACCATACAGGGATATGGAGCTCTGAATGGAAAATGAGGAAATTTGAGTTTTTTTAATAAAATAAAATAAACGTGAACTTTAAATACTTCAATTTTATCTTTTTAATAACATATGATGTATCGCTTGTATAGTCTTGCTAAAGATTCAACTATTATCAAACATAAAATAACGCGCATTTTTCTTACCATTGCCTTGCAGAGCCAACAATTTTGACTCTTAACCGTATATAGTTTTCATTAAAGTAAACTTAGAGAAAGATAACATCCTTTTTTCTCTTCTTGGGTTCTATAACCCATATAAATATAATATGCACTTATCATATTAGCAATTATATATCAATTCCAAATTTCCCCCTTTGATTCATCAACTAAAAACATTTTCCGGTAACCTAAATAAAAGTTAACACTGACCCGATGGAATATAAAATATTCTGATGAAGCAATGGGTTTCTTAGAAAAAGCAATAAATTCTAACGGAGGACAAGGGATCCAAAACATGTCCAATAAAAGATTAAAAACTCGTTGACCTAAAAAACATTTTCATTCTCCTCCTATCTTCAAAGACCTTCATTATCGAATCGTATGTAATATGTTTAATAAAAATATAAATTAAGTATACATAAAGATTAATTGTATTATTGTATTAACCGAACGGGTAATGTTTATTTTCTACTTTAAAAAAAAAATCGAAAAATTGATAAATCAATAATTAATTATTTTGAATACTAATTTTTTTAAGAGGACGTAAACACCGATCACCTTTAAAATATCTTTTTATCATAATTCAAAATATTTTACAATTAATATGTCGATAAACATGTCAATAAAATATTCCTCAACTCTAAGCTAAAATATGATATGGACCATGAAACCATTCACTTTAGCTAGAATATCTTTTTGAGTGGACAGCAGAAAACATTATCAACGTATACTTTGTTGTTTTATTTAAGCCCAAAAATATTATATTAAATTTAAATTTTTAGTGATAAGGCATGCCTACGATGAGCTTATTACCAAAACTATTTGAAAAAGATCGGTGACATTTAGAAAGACTTTTCGATATTTAAATAAGTTTTTGACAAAAGTTGATTAAATTTAAATTAATTACATTTTTTATTTATTTCTCTTTTAATTAATAGTTTTAGTATTAGATTATTGTGAGATGAAAGAAGTTCATCCTAAAAACAGTTTAATAATCAGTAATTCAACTTTTCTTTCCTCCTTACATCTTCTACAAGACAATCTTCCACAAAACTGTCAATTTAAAAGAAAAAACTAACAATATCAATTAAAAAAATGATTTGGCTGGTTTTGAAATTCTATACAAGATATATGCAGTATAATGTATACTGTATGTACATTCAGTATTTTTTTCTTTTTTTTTTTTTTTTTTAGTACAAATGGAAACTTACAGCCTTAATATGTATAATATATCCCCCCCTTTAATAACAACTTTTATTAATAAAAAAGATTATTACGATTGTAAACTTCAATAAAATAATTAATTGGTTAAAATATATGAAATAAATTAATATGATTTGTCTGTTGAAGTATAAGAGACATGTTAATTCCTGTTATACGAATAAAATAAAGGTACAGCAAGAACTGGTCATAAGGAAAAACAAGGACAGATTAAAAAAGAAAACAGTTGTATTAAAACTTATTTAAAAAAAAATATTTCACGCATAACTTGATGAAATGTTCGAAGTATAAAATGAATTGCTTTCCAAATCTTACGAAATTATAAAAGATGTCTATAATGAATTGGATAGATAATCAACCATTTGTAGGAATATCAGAGATCCAACCAACAAGTACATGATGGACTCCTCGCGCCTGACACCACCAAGCAATCCCCTGACGTATCATTAAGATGCGCATATATTAACGTCTGATGGAACTCACAAGGAGCCGAAAACCTTTCACTTTACGTCCAAATACATTTTTGTAATTATGGTTCGAAACAAGAATTAATTATATAAATTACAGCCGGGCCGATACAAAGATGAATGTTCCCTAGCCCCCCCTCCAATAGTAGGCCACTGGGTCGGCAGTGATACCAACCTCTTAATGCAGAACTAGTTGTCTTTTTTTCTTTCCTTTTGCACATCCGGTTCTTCCTTAAACAGTAGGTTGATTTCCTGTATTAGCCATTGTTATGTCGAATCGAACTACTTACAGTCAATTATTGCTTGGTTTATTAAAAAAAAAAAAATCTATGCTTCTAAGGGATCTGATATAAAGGTTTGAACAATTAGAGGATGTTCAATTGACCACTAAAAGTGAACAAATTCAAAACCTTAAGATAAAATTAATAATAATTTCTTGAAAATTTCCGAAAGTGTCATCTTAAGATGTGCTGACGGTGTTGTTTGTTTGTTTATTGTTGCTAAAAGGCGTAAAACCCTCTGGTCATCAACGCCTATGGCATGCAATTATGATGAAGCTACAAACACAACACATGCACGCACGCACACACGCACCTCCCCTCCTCCCACACACACATGTGATTCAAACAAATGTAAAAGAGGAAAGTGATTCATACAAATAGAAAAATTAATAATAAATAAAATAAAAATAATAAGTTAAAAAAAAATTAAAATCGAAGAGGAGTTATAATTTAGAAAGAAGGCGATGTGCTTTTAAAAATTTAAATACTGATGTAATTTTAGCTTTCTCATCTGTGAGAACATCTGATAAATTTGGGGTCAGTCCTATCCTGGCAAATAGTATATTAAAAAATATGTTTAATCGTGAAAATGGACTTACAATATTTGCACGTTGAAGGTGGCTGTTTTCTGATCAGGTGAGAGTGCGTGAGAAGTGTATGACATATTCTCAAGCGTGTTAGAGCAACTTCTTCCCTGCGGCTGTTGCGGTAGGACCATGGTTTTACTGATCTTTTGATTCCGTGTTGACGGAGTTCTACTCCTATTGTTTACATTTTATAGGCTGCTACAAATTATTATACTATTATAGTAGTTTTTATTTCTCAGTACAGTTCTCTTGCATCATAGTTAGCAGGTTCTTCACCCGGCATTACAATAGGTATAAGGTTTTACATATCCTACATGTTTCTGTGAAGTTACTTTTTAAAGGAGATGGTCAGGCTTGCTGTCACAAATAATAGCAGTAGTTTTTAACTATTCATTGATTGCTGACGTTTCGACCCACGATGTAGGTCTTTATTATTACTTTCGTCTCTCGTCAAAAGTCGATGAGCGCTCCCTTTCAAATTCATATACGGTCAATCATCTCTACGTAATATCTTTGTTTATTATGCCTAACAACTTTGCATTAGGATATTCAAGTAACAAGTACCGTGGGTTCATTGTTATATTTTCCTTTTAATCTATGTGTTAGTCTTATTCTCGTAATATGTATCTATTTGTTTGTTCTTGGTAGACTGATCTACTGCTGTGACTATGAATGATGGTCTGATCTCACATAACCGTCTATCTATTCATTAAATTATTTTATTTTATTAGTAATATTGTTTTTTTTTAAACTTATCCATTCAAGTGTTTCCTGTAACCGGTTTTTCTTATATTTTCCTTTTAATCTATGTGTTAGTCTTATTCTCGTAAAATGTATCTATTTGTTTGTTTTTAGTAAACTGATCTACTGCTGTGACTATGAATGATGGTCTGATCTCACATAACCGTCTAATATTGAATTTGTTTAGCGGGTCACTGAAGAGGATCTAGGAGGGTGAATTCCGGAGAGCGAATTTGTTGATCGGGTGAATTAAAAAATTGTGAAATGGTAAAATTGGAGGAGCAGAAATGAAAAAGAAAAATAGGTATGAATTGAAACATTTGTAGTTGTTGTACAGACCGAAATTGATTGTAAAAGGAAACTGTAGGGGAAAAAAATTGTTTATTATATCTTATTATTGAATCTCTTTTTTTCTGATTATACCATGTATGTGTAATTTATATATGTCCAATTAGGAATTGATAAGTATGCTGTGTGAGATAGCAACCTGATGTATTTAGGCAGCATAGATAAATAAAGTATTTCTCTCTCTCTGACTTGGTAGATTGCTTTAAGCATCTTCTGCGTTAACATCTTTGCACCAAGTCCGTTTTTCTTCTGGTGAGATTCGTAGATTTCTAGGCTGTTATTACTGACTTAAATGTCATGTCTTTCAGATTTTCTTTTTTAAATTTAACAGCGGTCTTATAATAAAGGTAGGTTCATGTATAGACAATAGCTTCTGCATGCATTAGAGTTTATTGCGACCGACCGAAGGTTTCAGCGTTCAATTTAGATAATTGCGTTGTGCTTTGATGCAGTGTTGACCTTTCTGAATGTCTGTCACAGATGCTCTACGTGAAACCAGTTTGCCACTTACTGTGCAAGGTCTGTAAGTTTTAACGGAAAATCCGCATGGCCAACTAATGACTAGCAAATTTTCTTCAGAAGCCCTTCACCAGATTTATAAATCCTTATGCCTGATAATTGAGATAAGGATAACAGATCATTACTAAACATAGCAATGTTAAGTAATGATCTGTTATCCATAATAATTAAAAGCAATTAAACAGACATACTAAATTTTGGGCTAAAGTGCCATTTAAATAATCATTAACACTACTTAATATATAAATAAATTACAATATCTAAAGGGAAAAAAATATTTAATAATTATTTAACCATTTTATAGTATCGCTTAATATATATTGTTTTATTTACATTTTTTTATTTTATTATTTGTTTGTATTTTTATGTTATTATTGTATGAATGAATACTTGAACATTAATAATTATTACCCTTAATTTTGCCAGAATGTATTATTTCTCATTGTTTAATACTGAAAAAAAAACACCAAATAATACTAGTTTATTATATAATACGTTTGTAGAACTGCTTTCATTTTTTTTTCTTTAACGCCCAATATAATAGTTATATTCAAACCACACGATTACACAATTAATGCATTGTACATCATTAATTAAAGCGTATCACTTACTTAATGGTAAGAGACTGGCAGAACTATCTAAACTAAGGATCGCAATGATAACAACGGAGCAGTTAAGTAATAGAGTTTTACAGTTTGTTTATCGTTTTATTTGTATATTGCGTTGTGTTAAATAGAGCACAATCTGGAGGTTATCAATTACCATACCTCAACAAAGAAAAAAAATAAACAGTTATGAGAAGATTACAGAAAATGGAACAGAAAATGGTAAATGGTATTCAATAATTCTTGAAAATCATTGAATATCTAATAACGAGAAATAAAAAAAAAAAAATTAATAGTTTTTTTTAATAATTTATTTTTCTCATCAAATTTACTTTTACGCTGTTTCTTTTAAATGTTTAAAAAAATCATAAATCTGAGAAAGTAATACACATTAGTGGAAAGATATTAATTGCCAATTTATTTCACCTGATTAAAAACGTTAGTACAGTGCCACAATGATTAAGGTGTTAATAAAGATAAAATCATAGAAGTATACAGAATGAAAATATAAACAATCGGCAAAAAAAAAAAATATTGTGATATAATAGAAATGAGCTAACATCTGAGTAGTAAGAATTGAATACGCAAATATTTAATAATTTCAATAATCATAATTAAATAATTACATAGAATTCTCATGATTAAACTTGGTCACATAAGTAGAATTGCCGCTTTTAAATTCAGTGAACTTTTTATTTATCTGAGCTCTAAAATATACTATTTTTGTTTCAATTAATTGAATTTACGATATAAAATAATAAAAAAGAGCAATACAGAACTTATATAGTAAGATGAACAGAAACGAAATAGTTGACACAGTTAATCAAATATTATCCATACATTGGTCAAATAAAGTGAAAATCATACAAACCAGTCGGTATTGCCCCAGCAGTGGGCAGGCAAGTCCTTATATAATATTGGAGGGAAAGGTTAGTGGCTTAAAAAAAATAATTAACTACTATTTCGAAACAATAGAATTTATAATAAATTATATTTATTAGTTTAAAGGTACTTGTTTATTTTAAAAGTTAATTGGTTAAGAAATAAAAAATGGCACGTATCGGTGTTGATAAATTTAACAATTAACAAACATAAATTCTAGGTCCTAACGTATTTTACTATTTTTCTAGTTCTACGAAAATCTACTTTTCAAACTGAATTGGTTATAACGGAATGTTCATAATATATGCAACTATTTAAAAAGAAAAAAACTAGGAAGTTTGCAGAATTTAATAACTAGAAAAATTACAGAATATAAGTTCAATAATTCATTATCACATTATCTTTCTAAATTTGTTGTAATTAATTAAAACAAAAGAATCATCATTCAATATACAAAATAAAATTTCAATGATCATATTACTCGAATTTACAGCAAAAGTTGAATTATCAATAAGATACAATTTACTATTTATTAGATTTTAAAAGTATTTTCTAATCATTTTATATTTTTTTACTTAACTTTTATATAATTTTTAAAATTTATTTTTTAATAAAAATTTCCCATGATTTCAGATCAGCAGTTTTTTGAAAATTATACATTAAAGCTTCAATGTATAATTTTCAAAAAACTAAAAGAAACAGTATGATTGAAAATTTCGAATCTAATTAAAGTTGAATCTCACAGGCTGGGTCAAACTGAAAGAAAATTTATAATAAAATTCACCTAAATAAGAAGTGAATTGTTTTGCTTATTTTTGAGTTGTATATTTCTTGTCTGTTCGGTATTTCGACGAAGTTAATTAAAATAAACAACTATACGATCCATCTATAAATGAAAAAAAAATCACACATGTGCTAGAGATCTATTTTAAAACTATATTCTATATCATCCTCTAGTTTCATAGAGATGACCAAAATGATATACTTTTTTAAACTTCCTGTTTTATTTATAAATTATTTAAGATTTTAATAATAATGATAATGAAGGCCTAACGAACCCGGAGGTTCGATGCCGATACGCTCTCTTCATACATCCTTCCAGTGATGCCCCTCCAAACCCAATTCCACTAAATCAGTTTTAACGCAATCCTCCCATCAACGTTTTGGTCTACCCCTCAGACGTTTACCCGTTGGTTCAGTGTTTATTAACATTTTAGGGATCCGCTCGTTACTAAGTCCTACAACCTTACACGCCGCAATGCAATAACTTGAATTATATTTACCGGGTGTAGGTCCCTTAACTCAGCGTTGAGTAATCCTCTAAATTCTCCTGTTAATTAATCCTTTTTTGGTCCGAATATTTTGCCTAATACTTTATTTTCGAAAACCTTAAGATGCTGTTCATCCCTTAGTGTAAGAGGCAACGTCTCACATCCATAAAGAACAGTGGGAAGGATAATAGTTTTGTAAATTCTAATTTTTAAGTTAATGTAAAATTAACGCAATTTAAGATTTTGAAAAAAAAATTACTTAATTAAACCCACCCCCATTCCTTTGCCCCGAAAAGGGAAAATCCCCTTGCAAAATAATTGAAATGTAGGTAGCTTTTTGAAGTGCTTATTTTTAAGTAAAAGTACATTTTGAATCACTTTTATTTTGCATTTATTTGTTGAAACCTTTCAAGTAATAACAAAATATCAGGAAATATAAATAATAAATGATCATAAAAATATATGTTGCTTGGTTGGGAGGCCCTGGATTAAGCAATAATGTTAAACAAAATAAAAAGACAAAAAATTTCAATTACAGTCAATTAAACTGTTTTAAAAAAACCTAATTGCACGTTCTAGTTTTTTATACAGACTTCAAACTTCATCCTTTTTTTTTAAAAACGTACTGCAATTTTCGTCCGCTAACAAAACTCAATGCCAAATCGAAAAATGGATAAACGGTTTCTTCTCGGCCTGTTTCAAACGACCAAGAACAAGTGAAATGAGGAAGTTGCTCCAATGCCTCGCAGACAGGACTGGGCTCGTTTATGTGGTCTGTTCGAACACGATGGCCGCCAACCTCATAACTGTGATTTTAATTATGGCGATATTTTCCGATGATAAAGGGTCATCCAAAAAACAAAATGGTTATGTGCCTAAAATAAGTTATTAAAAAAAAAAGGTAAAATCAGCTAAATTAAATCAAGTCCCCTAAATTAAAGATGCATAAAAATTAATTTGGGGAATTCCCTAGGTAGGACGAACCTCAATCAAGAAAGTTATGATAGGAGAAAGTCTGATTAATTTGGGGGTAGAAACTTGATAATTTGCATCCTCGGACTTTGTAGGTCACTGGGAAAAACAAAAAAAAATTCCGATTTCCTCAAAGCCGTTATACCGATTCAATGCTCCATCCACTTGAAAAATGATCTTGATCCTTGCTCTTTTTTCCCCCATTGGATAACGCCACTAAAAACAGTTAGACGAGCAAAGATCGGGATAAATAAAACATAAGTGAATAAATCAATTGGCGGTGACTCAATAACATTGCAATGTTGTTAGAAAAGGCGTGCCGAGAATCACGTTTTTCCAATAGTTGTTTAACGGAGCGGATAATCTTATGCACTTTAGTATGGCAAATACATTGTTACCTGGAAGCAAAGATACGCTTATATATCAGTAGGGATAATAAGCCGGTTCTGGCGCAGTGTCAATGAGCCTTTTTGGACTTTGGACCCTAGCCTCGAACCAGCCTTAACCACTTGTCCTTGGACTTTGGACTCTAGCCTCGAACCAGTCTTAACCACTCACGTGTCCTTAGACTTTGGACCCTACCCTTGACCCTACCACTGGTCACATAATCTACGGGGGG
>NW_027109586.1:0-1537 GCF_000696795.3 Halyomorpha halys
AAATAATCGAGAACTCTAGAACTCTTATGGATACTACTAGAACTCAAAAAAAAATTGAAATTTTTCAAGGATGGGGGGCCAACTTCACAGAGGTGACCAGGCCTAACTTCAGCAATAAATCAAATTTCCAAGAACCTTCAGTAAAAACGGAGAGGTTCAGAGTTATTTTACTATACTTTCTCGTGTCAAAAAATAATATTTTTTCAGTATTTAATATAAAATAATTTTATTTTAGCTCTAATTTCGAGTTTCTAAAATAAATTCTTTAATAATAATAAAAGCCTAACGAACCCGAAGGTTCGATGCCGATACCACCAAACGCTCTCTGCATACATCCTTCCAGCGACCTCCAAACCCAATTCCACTAAATCTGTTTTAACACAATCCTCCCATCTACGTTTCGGTCTACCCCTCAGACTTTTACCTCTTGGTTCAATGTTTATTAACATTTTAGAGATCCGCTCGTTACTAAGCTCTACAAGCAACATAAATTCTTTAGAAATATTTTAATTTATATAAGTGAAATGAACAAGAAAATTATTTGTTAATAATTTTTATCTTTTGCCAGTAATCTATCGCTTTCTTATTGTCTTTTTTGTATCAACTTTGAATAAAATTCACGACCTAAAGATATCGACGAATTTAAATAACATTCTAGCAGTACTTTATCTGGTTCTAATACATAAAAATTGAGGTATTACGTTCGAAAATGGAAAAATATTTTTCATTATCGTAGAAATAATATAATTTTCGAAGTCTACGAAATCCTTTGAGCAATACGCAAATAAAATACTTAAATTGACTCGATTGAATCCCCTCCCTCCGCCTCAATTTTTTATTTTAATAATTTGCATTTTTTTCACAGTACTAAGATTAAAAAAAATAATTTAAAAAAAAAAAATTAAAAAAAAAAAAATTTAATTAAATATTTTTCAAAGGAATATAATGTTGTATCAATTAACCTATTTAAGGAATAAGTCCAACCTTTATTTTTTTACTTCAGCATTTCTTAGTTACATTAAACATTTTGAGTTTAAACCTCCTTATTTCAATAACATTAAAAAAAAATTTCCTTTTATTTATTATTGCAGCCATTTCCTTGATGACATCTCTATGTTGCATCTTATAGTCTTTATCATTAAGCTCCAAACGTCTGATGTAACGAAGGACTGAAGAAATAAAAACGGGTTGAATAGAGTAGATAATTGATAAAGCATTGCTCCCGTTTAAAAAATATTTATTAGTGATTTATTTTGGGATCGAAATAATTAAGGAAAAAGCTATGAGACGAAATATCATCAAGAAAGAGGCTGCAAAAAAAAAAAAAAAAAGAAAAAGGAAAAAACTTACATGTTAGTTAATAGTTTTGTTTAATCGTAATTGTATATCAATGAAAATGAATTAATGAACTTAATCTGATTTAATCACGGAAACTCTAACATGAAAAAGAATTTCAAAAAATAAAAAAAAATTGACTTTATCCTTGAAATATTATATTTTATTATGTATTTTGTTTTTTTTCCCTATATTTTTAGTA
>NW_027109586.1:1665-6752 GCF_000696795.3 Halyomorpha halys
ATTTATTGTTTTTTTATATTTATTACTTCTATTGTAATGTAGTTATTTTTTTGTATGCATGCATGTTGATTTTTTTTAGATTTTAATTGAATATTACTTATGAAGGAAAAAAACGAGATTTTTATGTGTACAGTTATATTGTTATTTAATTTAAAATTGTTATTATTTATATTCTAATTTAATTATATGTTGGTTAAAGGGGGGAATAAAAGGAAAGATGTATTGGGTTTAAGAGACAAAATAGGATTAGATATATAGATAAATAATGTGGAAAAAAAATAAGAACAAAAATAATAAAACAAAAAATAAAATCATGTATTGCAATTATATATTAATAGTTCATTGTACTGTGCCTATACATTATAAGAATATAAAAAAAGAATGCTGACCTATACATACCTAGGTATAAGTGTATTCAGCAACCCAATACAGTTGGAGAGAATAAATTCTCCCCCTCTTGTTTTTTACGTTTAATGCACAATATAAACTTATAATTATTTAGCCAACTATAACTGACTGAATAATCACTAATGAGAAAAATTACAAATAAATATTTTTTTACTGTACCTTCCTAAAAATCCGTGACCAGATTAGTTTTTTTCCCCACGACTCGGACGCAGTGAGGCAGAGTACCTATAGATCGATAGTGAATCGGTTTCGACACTCGAATTTTGGTCAGGGTTATGTAAATATTTTTTCATATCGCGAATGCTCCGTTTAACTTATCTGATTGACAAAGATTAACTTGAAACTCAATTTAAAATAGATATCTTGTTTTTATTTTTAGCCTTGACCAGATAGAGTGTTAGAATCGGTTGTTTATTTCTCCTGTTTACATACCTAATATTTTTTTCAATTTAAATATCATGATGATGATGTGTCCCTGGCATATTAAGGACTTCGACATTTTTTCTTTTTTTCAGAAGAAATTACAGTAAAGACTAATTTCAGCTTGCCAAAGCCAATCAGACAGGATATTACGAAGTCAGGTTATTTTAAACCAAACGTACAGATAAGCTAATCTGAATCCTTTTAATGGAAGTGACAATGAAAAAAAAAACCAATAAAAGACTCATTTTATCAAGTGCTATAAATTCGTTGAGCCATAAAACCGTGATTACCAATGGCAGAGGAACTTCTCAACAAGCCATGTGTTCGAGATCGGATAAACACGTTTGGGGACGTTTGGTGGAAATTAAGATAAATTAACGAAAGAAAAAGTCTAAAGAACAGCCCAATCGTTTAAGATAATTGTTGTATAAACTATTTGTTGAATTAATTTCAACAACATAAAAAGTATGATTTTAAAAACATATGAAATGGAACAAAGTTTTCGAATTTGATTGATCATCTTCAAAGTAAAAAAAAAAATATTAAATTAATTATAATAAATCAACATAAAAAGAAACGAATTGGGTTAAATTAATAAAATTAAAAAATTACTAATTAAAAGACCCGACTAAAAAAATAAATTTTGCACACAACCATTTACCGAAAAGTTTTCTAATATATTTGACTAAATGCAATGAATTAGGTTAGACCTAAACACTATAAAAATATCAGTATAAGATAAAAGAATCAACATTCAGTTTCAACATAATGCATCTGATAAGAAACATAACGACAAAAAAATGGACGTCACAACTGACGATGACGCCTATGAAAAAAAGGAATGACGTTCTATACACTATAAAGGTCAGTAGGCAGAAAGTGGACTATATTTACTCCGGTGTGGTGAAGGAGAGAACAGCTTTGAACTAAATCCTTCCGACTGACTGCCAGTGGATCGCATTCTCTTCTGCTCAGTTGGAAACGGTCAGGTCTTCGTCTTGTCCTACCTAAGGGTTCCGCCTCTCTTAGTATTATGTAAGCACAAGAAGGGAGCACAACACGGCTGGGGCTTGGCAGCTTGTGAAGTCTACTGAAGATTGAAAACATAAATACTGGTCTCTATCAAACCAACATCTGCCAACATGAAAAACAGCAATTTATTGTATTAAAATTAATCAGGCTTTCCGAAATTCCTTTTTAAAAGAGTAGACCGCATTTATTTACCTCTCACAATCACATTGTATACAGACCAAAATCGCTACATAAAGGTCAAGTAATCAGAACAAAGTTGGCTGTCTAACACTGTTATGTAGAGGTAAAAAAAAAAAATGTATTTATTTTGTTGTGACCCTACAGACTAATGACATAAGTCTTTATAAACAAGCTTGTGCATTTCAGAAAGGCAAGCATGATGAACGTTGGACTTTTGTCTGCTTTTACACTTTCATTAAAACTAATAATACAATTAAGTTAGGCAAACGAAAAGAAACATTGATACCGGCAAAGTAGTTGGTAGATGAATAAAAACGCACAAAAAAAATTACTAAATAACATATGATTTCAATTTTAGTTCCAGAATTTTTATGAGATACTTGTTGATTCTATAATCCAGACATATAAGTTTTTAATATACCGCTAATGTCAATTAGCAAGATTCGAAACAAAACATTTACACATAATTGGTATATTAAAAGATACTATCCTAAACTAGAGTTAATTATTGATTTTGAAGTTTCGAAAAATCTTTTATGGGCTATTCTTAGACAATACTATCTGGGCCCTGTTTCATAATGAAAGCTAATAGTATTAGTTCATAGTACAAGTGTAGAAACTAGTGTGGTAATAATACTAATACTTATTTTTTTTTATAATAGGGATGACTATTAGTGATATTACAAATATTAAAAAATACTAAAGTACAAGTTACAATTGTACAAGTCTATGTAATTTAATTAAGACAAATCTACAAGACTAATAGTATTAGTTTGTACTTTATTATGAAACAGGGCCCTGAAGACAAATGTGTGAATTCATCACAAGCGCTTTGATTTGTGTCCAAAACCGAAAATAGACAGGAAAGAAACAAATTCTGGCCAGCTTGTATCAGCTAAACCAATGGACCTATCCACACGCTTGCCCATATATGATTTACTCATTGTTTGACAAACGTGTAGGAGCAACTTTAATTCAACACATAGAAAACTCCATTTTAAATTTATTAAATTACCCTTAAACAATGGACCAATGCCTAATTCCTCTACAACTGTGTTAGCAGGTGGAATACTTGTTCGATTGCGAGTGTGAATAACTAATCAACTTTAAGGGGGGGGGGATGGATTCAGATCATATATTCAAGTAGGGTTTCTTAAAGTTTTCGAAATAAATTCAGGAATAGTAGCCATCTATGTTTAGGTATTTTATGGAATTGAGCTAAAATATCTTGTTAATTGAGAAAAAATTATTTCAGAATTATAATGATCTTTTTCCTGCAAAACACAAATAATAAATTATAACAACACTGAAGAAATCAGGGTAGAATTAAATTTCTTATAAAACACAAATAGCCTTCATATAAAAAATAATAAAAATCAAACAAATGAAATATATCTATTTAAGATTATAATTAAAAAAGAAACGTTCCAATTGCATGTTATTGAAATATTTCTAGAAATAGTCTATATTTAAATATGACATGAACCGGTCTCGGTTGCGCCACAAGAATAAATTACCATTGTTTACTAAAAGGAATACAAGAAATGATTTAAAGCAATACGATGATAATCGTACATCATCCGAGAAATAACAGAATGATTCAATACTTTATAATCATATTATATACTTTAAAAATTCCTGTAGGGTTGGGAAAACTCTAAAATTAGATACCACTCAAATTAAAAGGAATCTTGATGTTTTCTATCCAAAGTTTTGACTCAGCCAAAAAATATTCGATCTTAAGTAAATTTTAGATAATCCCAATTGTCTCGATCAACAATGTTTTTTTTTTTTAATTTTCAATTTTTGTGAATGAGTACATGATCGAATCGTTATTCAATTTCTTCTGGATAGATAAAAATAAAAGATTTAGTAATAAAGTTAATAAAATGATTAAATAACAACTTCAAAAATAATGATAACCACTCATGGAACTAGAAAAGTTTTAACATGAATAAATTCAGATAATTAAATAAACTAAACTTAGATCAAAAAATGATTAAAAAAAGTTCAAGAGTTTGCAAATTACAGTGATCTGTGAACAACGGTTTATTGAGATATCGGCCACGGATCTGTGGTTGCAAAGTCTTTTTGATATCATTATTAGGAATGTTGACATGAAATGCTACAATAAAAAAATACTCAAATACACAAAAACTATTTTGTAGATGGTGAGGGCTACAGCTATTAGTGAAGAACAAAAATGTTTCTAGACTATTTATAGATTGCTAACGCTTCGACCCACAATGTAGGTCTTTATCTAGGCTGTGGTGGTGGGTAAAGAAGATGTAAACATAGACAAATCATTGTTTTTACCTCCAGCCATCAATATAGCCTTAACGAAGGTCTGCAAGGTGGGACGAAACGTTTAATGTCAATGAACAGTAGAAAATTATTTTGTTCGTCTTGAACGCAGCCCTGACAATCTCCTTGAAATTCTCATACGATCAATCTATATCTCTCTCAATTATATGAAAACGTTTTTATTACCGACCATTTAATATTTTTGATTAATTTAGTTTTTAAAGAGGCACTAAATTGAAGTAAAAATTAAAATGCTGGAATAAAGACTTAAAGTTTATTTTTTTCCTGCTTACACTTTATTGAAAAAAAAATTTGAACCACATAAAACATGTAAATTACAGTTATACCATATGAGCAGCGTTGCAATTAAATTAACCCTAGTGAAGAATAATAAAAAAAAAATAATTATGTTACTGACAATGGATAAATAATATTTTCCTTAATTTTACCTTAGGCGAAGTTCTGGTTATAACAGTTAGCAATTAATGAAAATAAAATAGAACCACAAAAAAAGAAATTATATAATCAATTTTAATTAAAAATCTAAAAATGTTAGAATGAGTAGCTATCGCAAGTACAGTTTTCTTGCTGCTACCTAAGGTATATTTTTGATTTCATTAAAGTGAAAATAACTTGATAAAAGAATTAATTTTAATTTATGGAACATGCAAATTAACATTTTTTATGGAATCTCTCTCTCTCTCTCTCTCTCTCTCTCTCTATATATATATATATATATA
>NW_027109586.1:6802-10174 GCF_000696795.3 Halyomorpha halys
TATATGTATATATATGTATATGTAAATGTGCGTGAATATTGTAAATAGGTATAGCTTATTCACATGAATCAAAATAAATAGTCTGTACCGCTACAACCCAGGAAAGGCCAATTCAGTACGATTACTAGAACATCGGTCATGCAAGGAGATAGTTTGGCTAGAATCACGATAGACCACCAGATTTTTATTTAATCAAGGGTACCTGTTCTATGAGGCTGGGAGAATCCCAGAAGGCTTCCGAACCCATGGGGTTCACTCAAAACTACAGAACCGGTACAAATAATTATCTACCGCACCCGATTCTTAGTTTAGTAGTTAGAGTTAGTAGCACAGTGCCATACCACGGAGCTAATATATTCCCCACTTATTAATAAAAATAAATGTATTTCTATTTCAAGTTGATAAAACAAGACATTTTTTAAACGCTCGATTTTCGGAAAGTAATATGAGAGTTGGAATCTTTGATTTAAAAACATATTTAACAGGAATAAGGATAATAAAATATTCACAATATATTAATTTAACTAAGTTAAAAGAGCCCTGCTCTACCCCTCACGAGTGGGGATGGGGTGGGCTCAGGATTCCTCAGTTTGATATTGTAATATCTATCAATAAATAATGTTTTGAAAAAAAGTAAAATAGAATTAATTAATTGATAAGTTGTCTAAGAAAACGTAACACATATTTTATTTGCTCATTAAATTCTGAAAAAATGTAACTATATAACTACTATGTAACTATGTAAAATAAAATTTGAATCAAGGGAAATGGAATGGGAAAGCCATCGCGCCTGAATTCTCAGGATTCCATTTTTTTGTTTGTCTTCTGTCTTTAATGTTTTTTCTAACATTCCTAAGTTATTTTAAATATCCCCGTAGTATCATAGTCATAAAACTTTTTTTTTTTACTTTATTGTCTACTAATGTGAAAAATATATAATTAAATGCCGAAAATTTATTAGCTATGAAATGACTAAATTCTTCACTTACTTATTAAACAAGGGCTTGTGACTTATGCGCAGCTTACCTGTGAAATGGAAAAAAAAATTATTAAGAATAAATGTTAATATATTTTAAATATATTAGGTATAGTAGGTATATTACATGAATAAAGAATTAACCAAAAAATTTTAGAGTAAAGTGACTAAATCTATCTACAATGATGGATACAATGAAATTTGTAAGTTTAACAGTGTGATAATTTATTCTAAGTTGCTATGGTTAAAATAAAATAGTAATCCATAATTGTATCATCATTTGCTTTCAATCTTTTAGTTAGATGTAAATCGTTTAAAATATAATAAATAATAATAATAACAAAACGTACATTCCATACTGATATTCAGGTTGATTTCGTATCAATACTGTTCATAATACAACGTTGCTGATTTGCATCATCCCCCATTTACTTCATGGTCACCCGAAGTTACTTTTTCCCTTTTTAAAGCACTATTTGAAGTAACCTCAGTATTCCATTAAAGGACACACTGCGAATGATCTGCTAAATAAGTTTCGGTTTCGAACTAGTCGGTCGGATAGCTCAGAAACCGACAATGTTGTTTCCTTTTTGAACTGAAAGTTTATCAGCACGACAAGGACTCCACTTAAAGCGCAAGTTTTTCGTCCCGCTGTGAATTCCGCCGGTAAATTCTTCCTAATGGAATGTAAATTTTCAGTTTCCTTTCTTTGACATGTAAAGGATGGATGAATTACAGCAACGAAACTTATCGGGTAAATGCAAATATTGTACCCTAGAACCTGCTCTATGTTATGAATATACTAGGGCGTACCAAGGATGAAAAATAGGGGAGACAAGCCGCGACCAATCAGGTGGTAAGGCACGGAAAAGGCGAATGAAACTGAAATTTTGAGAAAATTATATATAATTGTCCCAGTACTTTATTAGTTATTACAATTAGTATTTTTCACATCTAGGGGGGGGGGAGCAGCTGCCCCCTCCTGCCTCCCCTCCCAGGGTAGCACATGTGAATAGGTATCATGTAAAAAAAAAATTTACACGAAAATATCCATGGATAAACTAAAGATATAATAATAATATTCTTAATTTATTCTAGGATTGATCCCATATAATAATATACAGGCGTAAAAAATTAGGCTTTAGAGCCTTAGAGTAAAATACAAAATAAAAATGATATTAAAGTATAATAAAATAATGAATTTGATAAGATAAAAATGAACAAAAATAATTAACAGAATATATAAAATAAGAATAGAACAAATGAAATAAACCATATCATAAAACATAAATGACTAACACTTCTGATAATAAGTAAAAAGAAAAAAAAATATAAAATCAAATACAATTAAACTAAAAATAATAAATGAAAATGTACAATTTCTGCTAATATACATATTTACAAGCATGAACGAAATTCTGAAACATAAAATACAGAGAATATATAAATCTTATTTGAAACTTTCAATAGTTATTCTTCCGGAATTGAGTGGACAGAAGGTAGTAGAAGATAAGTGATTTGAAGATTGAACGGGTATTAACACTACGAATAAAGGAGGGAATAGAATTCTATAGGGAAGAGGAACGGATGAGGAAAGATCTACCAAAGGCTGCGGATCGATGGGCAGTTACATATAAGTCTGAAGGCCGTGAGCGGGATTGCACTGAGGATTTAAATTTGATGGTTATCAGCGATTTACGGTGGACGGCAGAATTGAATAACTTGATAGAAGAAGGAAGCAAGAAAATATTTACGGCGGAAGGAGGGGTAAAGCCACTTCGACTCTTCATAAAATCGGGTGACAGAGGCGTCCCTGGGGATCCCAAAGATGAATCGTACAAAGCAATTAATTATCCGTTTTAATTTTGCTTCGAGATCCCCAGAAACACCCCTATAAACCATACAACGATAATCAAATTAGGGGAATATTAATGAAGTACCAAGGAGCCTACAGGTTTCAAAAGGAAGTACCTGACAAAGATAATTTAAGCGCTTTAGGGTGGAGAAGGTACGACGGGAAATGTCGGAGAAGTGGTTTTTCCAGGAGAGAGTTTGATCTAGGTGATGACACTTAGGTTTATACATTTTACATATTTTATGTAAACATATTTAATACATCAATACATATTTCTTAAAATATGTGTTTTCATATTTTAAGAAATATCGCTAAATAGAATAATAAAGAAATGAGCCTCAGGTATATTATGCATCAGGAATCTCACCATGAAGTCAGAAATGTTTTTTTCGATCTTATATTTTCAATAAAATTGTACTCTATCTACACATAGACTATTTCAAAATGTATATATATTTAATTAAACATATACGAAATTTATATCTAATGATTTCATGTTATTACCATTCAACGAACATATTTTTAATTAACTTGTACAAAT
>NW_027109586.1:10618-15603 GCF_000696795.3 Halyomorpha halys
TATATAACAAAATTATGGAAAGATTCCACAGAATAGAAATGATTTTTTGTTATTAAAAACAGAAACATATTGACTTCAGGGACTGACTAAAGTATTTTTAAAAATGATAACGAAAACGAAATTTTAATTAATTGTTTGTTGGCATCATTTGTTTTGTTTTTTCTGAATGTTGAGTAAACAAACTGGTTCATCTCGAAAGAAAGAGGAATGTTCAACAGAAATAGGATTAAGGCACTTAATATTTTCAGAGTTTGAAATAGCCCGAGCTAGACTGAAAATAAGAGGGCTGTTGGGCCGCGTATAGGTCAGGGATGTTGCCTCACTATTCTTGTTTTATTTATTCGGCGTAAATATTCTTTCCGAATGCAACATTCGAAGCACATTCCTCTCGAAATGCATCGCAGTATCCTAACAACAGAGTGCAGTTTGACGTAGAGGAAATCAACCTCAATGAGCATTGTTTATCGGCTCGCATCAACAGTTGGGCTATTTTGGAGGTTCACTCTGACGAAAAAAACCTAGAGGTGAATCGACGCATATATTCCCTAAAGATCAACAAATACAAGTTGGATTAGTATCGAAACTGGAAGTAAACATTAGGAACGAACTAGGGATGAGTGAAGTGCATAAAAAAAAATTAATAAGTAGATATATGTAAGACGTAGCATCTGGAAGAATTCTTGAACATATTTAAAATACTCTGTAACTGCTTCATATTATTTATTATTTAGAATCATATTCTGTTATATGCTACAGGAATTATTAATAGAGCTAAGAGAACTAATTTACACCATATTTACAAAAATTTATAAATTATCTGTTAGTAAAATAAAATGTTGAAACAAAATTATAATGATACAAAAATAACGATATTGTATTGGTATTGAAATCCAGTGGAGGCTGTGAGAGGACGCTAACCACAGAAACTCCAATATAGTTGGAATTAAAATTGGTCTCAGGAATGATAAGGGAGTTTCTCATTAAATGTGACGAATTTGGATTTAATAAATTCTCAGACAAATGGGATATTAAGGTCATGATGAAGGGTACTATTGGTTACATATTAAGGAGTATTAACTATTATTCGAATTATTATTCAAAGTACAATAGAGTGCAAGGATTGAATGCATTTGATGTAATAATTTTAAGCTGTCCTCCCCTGTTCTAGTTAATAAGTTTTAATACTATCTTATAAAGTAGTAAGCAAATTTTTAAACACGAGGGTTGAAATGACAAAGGCATTATGTTTCTACGCTAATTTATGATAGAAGCTGAAGTTCCCTCATCCAGTCATTTCTACTAAAAACGCAGCAATTACAATTCTGAGAGCCCTCACTCTATCTCTACTTGTTTCTAACACCACTGATCGTAATGAGAGGTAAGCGTTGGGATCTTTACGTCCTGCTTTTCCCTCTAATACTTATCTGGAGAGTGTCGTGTTATTCGGGGTACCGAAAGCTTGATGTAAATAGTCTTTGTAAGCATGCCTAAATCGATTGTTTTGTTTGTTATTTATTTCCTATAACATGATATTTTCTGGTGCGCGAATCACATAACTTTCACTTACCATCTTGACATGAAATTAATTATTGAGCATTTAAAAATAGCTATTTCTTGATTATTCATACAGAAAATCCCCATAGTATATATTTCATTTAGGAATGCGAAAATAAAATCTGATTATTGTAATAACTACCTTGGGAAAACAATAACTAAATCTGTCACATTTTATATTCATCCACTATTTATTACTACGAAATTACTAATTACTAACAACGAAAGTGTTTATTACTAAACAATTCCGATCGACAAAAGTTTTATTTGTCTATTTTTATTAAAATTTGTATTCAAGGGTTTCTCTAATAGTGAAAAATGATTATCAATTTGTTCCTGCCAAATCTGTAACAATTTAACAAAAGATAAAAAAAAAACTGTGCACTACGGATTGAAATTGGGAGACCCGGGGGCTTTCAGATATTTCCGATTTTCCAGTCTGTTTTATTTAACTAAAATCGTTTTCTTCATTGGTTAATAATCGTATTTTTTCATAGTTATAAATATTTTATAGCTTAATAATGAGAAATGGCTGAATACTTTATTTCTATAATTTTATATTCATTAGTAATTTCCAACTTGCGCCATGAATCTCGTGAAGCAGTCCCCACCCGAAGACCCGAACAGGAGACTAGTTTACCTCCGGATAATGAGCGTTTAACCTCAGAAGAATTTTTTGTGATTTAAAAAAAAAGAGAGTAGGGCATCTAATCTTACGTCACACCCTTCAGCAAGATTGGGTGGGAGGAGGGCATTCTCATTGGTGGTTAGCAAATCTTACCGCTGAATTCCAAATCATTTCTACCGATTATCCCCACATCCAGTATCCAGTAATACGCAATAAAGAGCCCGCACGAAGATCAAATAGTGGTATCGACATCGAAGCTTCGGGTTTGTCAAGTCTTTATTATTATTATATTTATTACTTTTATCTATTTCACACACGCACACACTAGATTATTTGGACCTAGTAAACATTTATTTCCAGTTGAAATTATGGAAGAGTGGACTACTTCCTCTAACAATATATTCCATATTTAGAAAATATTTAGAGTTAAGAAAAACACCTGCAACAATTTTATTTTTGGGTTTACAATTTTGAAAAAAAAAATTCTGAGTAGAAAAAATATTAATATGTTTAAAGAGTTATTTATTTTCATAAATAAACTTTAACCTACTCTGATTTGCAATTAGAGTGGAATAAACTACGAATTTCTATCCCAGGAATTGAGCGACTAAACAACGATAGTCAATAACTTTGATGGAGCCGGTAAATTTACGTTCTTAATTACACCAGAATAAAGACATTACAATCCGATAGCCTTGCGTTCTGTACAATTCCCAAGGAGCTATTAAAGTGTGTATCGTAAAATGTTTTTACAGCATTCCAAGGACTGATGCCATTAGCTGAGTCAATCGCAGTAATTATTAAACGAGTATTTTCTCTTTCGGTTTAATAAAACTATTTAAATTATTATTACTAAACCTAAATTCATCATATATCGCCAAAATGACACATTTCAAAATTTTAATCTTGAATTAATCCATTTTAACAAGGTCTTCACATTGCTTAACATGGTATTTTCCAGAAGTACCCGACTGTTATGCAAAGTCATTAATTAAAGGAAATGAATGGTCGTTTGACGTATTTAGAAATTAGAAATTGAAAAATAATTAACATCTTGAACCAACATTTAAACAGGATTCTTTTAGAAATTTTCGTATATACTATATTGGCATTGTGTCACTGCATATCAGTATGGTTTTTTATGCATATCAATATTTTTTTTTCTATTTTGGCCGCTTTTAACATTTTATTTAATTTTCTCTAACCTAATTTTCTAATAATAATTGTCTCCTTAAATAGTCTGACAGGTTATAATTCTGAATTTTCAAAAAATCTTCAGTTAAAGTAATTCTAATTTGGTTTATTAGAAATAATTAAACATTGTTAATAGTAACAAATAATGGGAAAATATAAACTATGAAATAATTTCAATAATTAAATACAGGAGTAATCGAGGCAGAGAGGAGTCTAGAGACAGAATAAAAAAGCCGAGTGCTAGATCGGATAGCCCGTTGCTATTTCAAAACATTTTGCAGTATCTATTTCACCTCAATCAATTTACCGATACAGCCAATTGCATCGAGAATTATAAATAGAGACCATATAGGATGATATCATAAAAAAATTCATGTAATTCCACTCCGAGTTACCTACAGTTAAAGGAGAAGGGACCTACAACTTGGGGGACCCAACCACAACCCGAAGACTGAAGCCCACGCTGTTGCAGGACATCTTGTTATAAATTCTATATTTATCTGTTATTTTCACTCTAAAATTTTATTTTATCTTAATTCCTTTTTGTTTCTCTTCATCTTTTTCTTAAATTCACTTTTTCAGATTTTTTTCCCCCATTAGATGTCAATTATTTATTTTGTTATATCCATAAATGTCAATATTTTTGTTATTAACTTTATTTTTCAGTATAGGACTCCAATGACGAATTTTCTTGTACATTTAATCTTTTTTACTAGATTTTTCTTACAGTGTTAGTATTATTAATGGACAAATAAAAAATATGAAAGAATTCGATAATTAACTAAAGCAGAAAATAGATATTTTATTGTTTCTATGGCTGTTATGACAACGATTAAATTTTACTTTCACTTACCTATTTGAAATAGGTAGGATGGACAAATACAGTCATACTGAATAATAAAGAAATAATTATTTTGAAATGGACAAGCATTAACGTCATCCCAATGCAGGGTGGTGAGTAAACGTAATGTGATGCACGCACTGTACCTGATTTTTTATTTCCAATTTTATTCCCACTTCCAATTGTATTTCAGGTTGAGTTTTTAATAATAATAAACTTATTTTCTAATTATACATAATATTATATTTTAATTAGTTCCTGAATTGTCGTGTGTAAAATTACACTTTTTCTTAAACTACCATAATGTTTTTGGCAACATACAATTTGTAAAGAATCGTGATAAACTAGAGTTCCAAGAGAAATATTCCAAAGTTAAATTAATGCAAAATTCCAAGTTAATCTTTTATATTTGTATCCTTTGTGTTAAATTCAGAAACGCAAAGGATAAATCATAAGACGGTTGAGAAAAAGTTATGTCTTTTAATATACATCCAGGTAGGATGATTTCATGTTCTGTGTAATAATTTCTAAGTGCGTCCCTTCGGGTTTGAACTACTGGCGAGAATCCAGACTCTCAGAGCGCAGATATATTGCTTAACAGCCCAGTTTAAATGGGTATTTGTAATAGGATTTAAATGTAACCTAGTACTTGAAGTATTTTAGTATTTCTATGTGATGAAAAATATTATGCAACATTAAATAATGGGTGATTTAAAAAACATGTACACTTATCTTTTATTAAATATATCAATTTTAATATATATATAT
>NW_027109586.1:15653-16190 GCF_000696795.3 Halyomorpha halys
GAAAAGGCAAATGAAACCAAAATATTATGAAAATTATATATAATTATAGCAGTGCTTTATTAATTATATCAATTAGTATTTTCTTAATATATATATATTGAAAGGCAAATGAAACCAAAATATTATGAAAATTATATATAATTATAGCAGTGCTTTATTAATTATATCAATTAGTATTATTTTAATATATATATATTGAAAATATATATTGTTCGTCACAAAAAAAAAAAAAAATATGTTTTAAGATATAAAGTTACCATATTAAGTATTTTTAAATATTTTTTTTAAATTTGATTAGTCAATAATACTAATTTGACTATCTACAATACAATCAGGAATGTTTCAGGTTCTTAAAAATATTAACATTTTAATAAATTAGTTTATTAAAACCGAAGGTAAAATACAAAATACATACATCTACAAATTTTTCGATTCGCCAATTCTACAAAATACTGTCATAACTTTTTTATGAGAAGTAAACCATTATCCTCTTAGTACCTTTTATATGATGTTTTATATATAAGTAACGTTAATGTT
>NW_027109586.1:16274-23209 GCF_000696795.3 Halyomorpha halys
GATTTTTTATGATATTAATTTATGTAAATATAAAAAATGTTTTCCCAGGAAAATTTTAAAAAATAACAATTTCGTATTTTATCGTAAAATGAAAAAATAATACTTGATGTGCTTTTTTTAAAAAGAAACATAGTCGAAATGTAAAAAATTTCCAATTTTCTATCTCCATATTTACCACTAAAGTTACTGAAATTCATACATTTGTCTGCACTTGATGTACATGTGTGTTGCAAGTTATGACTAAATGACAAAGTGATATTTCTCGACGTACATTTGAAAAAAAAAAATAATGCAATAATTTTCCTTTCTATCTGTTGGTATCACCTCTTTTTAAATGGTTTTCTTTGAAATAGAAACATTTCCCGAAGAAGCTATGAGTTGAATATGAGTGGAATATATTCGAGACGATGAGAGCAGAGGGACTAGGATGCGCCATCATCTCGCTTGTCAAACCATTTGAGAGCTTCATAAAAACCCGCTGAGAACATGAGGGACATAACATTTCGCCCCAACAGCTGTAAGAGCAGCTATTTCACCGTAGATCTGTCTGCAGTTCATAGCTTCGTGAATAAGGCCGATACTCCCAGCCTTGTTTTAACTTTATGACTCGTCATCGTAAAATATATGATCATCATATTCACTTTTTATAGTTATTAGGGTATATATGTTCGAACTCATACATGTGCTAGAGTATGTGCTCCGAAATGGCATGTGTATGATTGCTTTTTTAAAAAAAAGATGTTTTATAATATTGTTTAACCCTTAAATGGAAATCATTAACATATATTTGTATCGCTATGACTATTATGTTACATATAATATACTCCAAGCAAATCAAAACTGAGTGGTTTTGTTCTCTTATGGAATCTACATGTGTTACCCGAAATTTCTCCTCTGATTTCAACCCTAAGATTTTGTTCTAGCAAATTCCCCTTACCGTTAAGTCTCTCAACACTAAAATGACATAAAATATTTACTACTGCTTTCTTTACTTAGACAGTATTACTTTGTCAGTTTTTTTAGTTGTATACAGTATATTTATAATTTAAGTAACTATATAAAATATTCGGTATTTTAAATCAATGGATTGATGTAAGACAGAAAAGTTCTCACTAGGTCGGTGTGGACGTACGCACTAAAATTAAAATTTGATCTAAGGATTGATGGTCGCAGTTGTCAACAACTTGCAGAGTAACACCGAATCAAATTTACTTCTAAAGTATGGAACATAACCTAAAATGCTCGAGGAAAGTTTTGATTCTGAAGGCAATTTTTTTTTTCAACATTAATACAAAGCTTAATTAGTAAGGAAGCAAAAAAAACTATAAAATGATTATTTTCATTTGTTTATTACATAAATTATCGCCAATATTTACCGTCAAATACTATATAGTATTAACCAAACCATATGGTTGAAATTCAGATATTTTAATTAGTACAATATTAATTTATTAAATTACATTATTATTAACCCATAAAATATAATAATAAGATGTAAATCAACAAAGAGAATTAAATAAATAAAATTATATAAATACGAAAATTTTCTTTAAAGCTTCACTTTACGAAATTCTACACTGAGTTCTTTTCTTCTCTTGTTTTTTTCCCCCTCGAAATTTAACTTCTTCTCCAGTTCTTCTTCTTCTTCTTTTATTTTATCTTATTTATTTATTTTTTTATATATATTTGATGTACTAAATAGAACTTCCAAAGTTTACATAATTCGCAATTTCTATCTCTTTTGATTACCATGAAAAAGTAATCCTTTATATAAAACATTCCAGATTGTTTTGATTTATCATGAGAAAAATATTTTCTAATGCATGTTGATTAATTTTATTAAAATTGTTCTCAACTGCGAATTAAAGAACTATTGGATAATAATTGAATTTTTTTTTAGATGAAAATGGAACTCATTAGTGAAATAGATTTTAAAAGGTGAAATAGCCTTGAGCGGAAGGAATGTTGAGACAATATTTCCTTTCCGCTAATTTAAATTGCACTTAACAATGGAAAGGAATGCGATAAGGGAATTGTGCAGCCATGATGCATTGTTAGCCAACCCAACCATAAAGATAACAACAAATATAACAATTTTATGCACCAGAAAACAAACACTTTACGAGGTGAAGCGGTATTTGATGGTACAACGCAAGCAATATTAAATTATATTTTTATAATCAACCGTATATAAAGGCTGTTATTTTTATGTTTGCCTGACGGAACTATAAAAAATTCGCATAAATAGTTGGTGATAACAATAAATTTAAAAGCTATTAGCAAAAGAAAAGATTTAGGTCCGTAAAGTTTGATTTTACATCCAACCTCAATGCTTTCCACCCATTTAATATTAATATAATTATATATTTTGTAACCGAAGCCATCACGCAATAGTTCACAAAGGTTTTACTGGAACTTCAGTACTAACAGTCTAGATATATAATCATAAAAATATTTCAACACGCCATTTATTTGTATATTAACTTATCTCCTAAAATTAAATATTTACGTAATGCTAGCTACTATTTTTTTAAATGTCATTTCTGCAATAAAAGGGGGAGGTGAATTATCGACCGCTAACCAAAGTGGAGGAAAGGGTTAAGGTAGAAAAAAAGAAGGAAATCATAAAAATGAAGAGCTTGAAGAAATAGAAAAAATAAGAGTGCCATAAATTTTACTAAAAACTGAACTTTAACTGAAAACAGTTCAAGTCCTGAATTTCAGCCGAGGAATTGAAGACAGCTACTACACTACAAGAGTAGGATAGAAGTATTACAAAGATGAAATAACTTAACTAAAATCAGGTGCAAAAAAACTCAAAAGAATTTGACCTTAATTGAATTCTTGTTATTATTTATTTATTTTATACCAGATCGACCTGGGCTTGTTTCATAATAATGTATATACTAATACTATTAAGTCTTACCGATTTAACGTAATATAATTACACTAGCTTGTACAATAGTAACTTATACTTTAGCACTTTTTGACTCCTGTAAAATCACTAATATGCTTTCTTATTATGAAAAAAATAAGTATTAGAGTATTGTATTTTGAACCAATACTATAATGCTTTCATTATGAAACAGGGCCCTGGTGGGCCTTACATGGTTGATATAGCAGTTACATTATAGTTTTTTTTTTAACAGTTGATTATTGGGGAGGTATAGTCTCGTACAAAAGACTATACACAATGTTATAATTAAAAGAAAGTAAGATAAAATAAATAGATAAGGATAAAGCTCCTTAATAAAAGAGAAAAGCAAAATTAATTACAAAATATAACGACATTTGTAGACTTAACAAAGCAAACAATTGCACCTCTAATAGTTTTTTTTAAATATTTATTTATTGTTATTTACAACTGTATATTATAATACATTCAGTAAATCTGATCTAAGTTAAATTAGAGTGTTACAAGCGTGTAGTGAAACTACCCATTGGTAGCACTCTAATGATATTTTACATTAGGTGGTCTCGTGGCCATCTTCTTTTCAGGCACCTCGGAGGATTGTCAGGAATGGAAGAAGATGCAAGATTAGAAACTAGGGGGTTCCCCCTCTTATAGTAAAAAGAAACAAATTACTTTGAAAAAAAAAGACGAGAGAAGAAAAACAAAATAAATAAATAATAATAATAAGATAGGAGGATTCGTTAAAGCTGACTTTTGAGTAGATTTGGGTTTGGAAGGTCATCACTAGACAGATGTATGTAGAGAACGATTAGTGATATCGGCATCGAACATTCGGGTTTACTAAGCTTTTATTATTATTTGGAATAATTATAAATTAATTATAATATATATTTGACAAGTCATACAAATAAAATTAAATCTATACTGCAATAGCCCACGAAAGGTGAGGAGTGCAGGACTTTGTAAGGAAGTATAACAGTACAGTACAACAGTACTACTAACAACTAGACCAGCGGTTGTGAAAGGAGGCGAGTAGGTCAGAATTATGCTCGAAATCCAGATTTTTACCCAAATAATGGTACCTATTTAATGAGGCTGACTAAGGCCCGAACCCAAAGGCCTGATTCACGGCTACAGTGATACAGAAAATAATTATCTGTCACAGCCGGATTCGAACCCTGGTCATAAGAGTTGGTAGCACAATGCCTTACCATTGAGCTAACCACTCATACTGTTATACAATTATTATACTTATTTATGAAAATAATGCAAATTACGAATTATACCAATTTTATAATAGCAAAATAGGGCACAACACTAACAGATTTCAATTTTTTCAGGTTAAAACTTTTAGAGCAATTATAAAAATACTTCGGTACGTCAACCACTTACCTTTACATACCGACCCTTACATGCCAACTGTTAATGTACATATAATAGAAAAATACAAAAGATTCCTTCACAAATTACATAGAAATCCCAACAAGGGTATAAATGCTATGAACACTAAAATCATGCACGATAACATACGTGGAATACTAAAGAGAAGCTGGGTGGAGGATCTTCTAGTATAAAAATTAAATTTATGATAACGTAATGGTGTATAAGCTTTATTGATTACAGTATATAACTTATTTAATCTTACTATTTGTTTTAGATTTATAAACAAAAATGTTCAAAATCGATAAAACCACATCCATAATTCAAGGTAGGTACTTCGGCGGAAAACTCTTGACACTTTAAGGTGTTATATAGTTGCTTATGCAACAGTTTATCTCTAAAGCTTGTTGCATTCCATTGTCATGTCGGCTGACAACAATTGCTTATGCAACTGGCCTTTTAAAGATAATTTATTGGGACACTTTCTCGCGCCTCCCGACAAAGTCCTAGCCATTAACGTCAACGGTGCTTCCTCAGTGAGAACTTGATTTATATGTCTCTTACGTAAATGACCTTTGATAATTATAAGAATAACAGACGTGAGGCTGCAACTACTTGTCGACAGGTCACCGAAAAATAATTGTGTCATATTTAATAAAGTCTTAATTTTAGTATAAATAATTTAATCATTTTCATCCCAGCAATGATTAACGTTATATCGTTAATTTTAATCTAATTCAGTGCCATAATTTTAAAAAAATGAATTCATTAATTTAAATTTATTAGATTATTTTTTATAGCATTAAAGATAATATATATTTTTTCTTATTATATAACTTCAGTTTAGATGTGAAATCCAATTTAAATCACTAATTGATGTTACTTCCAGGAAATGTTAAGTTATAGTTTAATTAACAATTTAAAATAATTCTCAATTGCTGATTGTGAGTTTCATTAAGTAATGAACAAACTTACTTTGAATAAAAAGAAGAAAATTCATGAGTTTCATTATTCCCTTTTAGTTCTGTTACACTACTATACAAGACTTACAAAATAAAAATTATGCGAACAGTGATCTCACGGCTGAAGCGGAACAAAGAAAATCCAGGAATTGGTACACAGGCATTTCAGTGGCAACAAACGGAATAACAAAACGAACCAAGAGGTCCTATTGGAAATGTCAAATACGGATAAACTAATCAGTTGAAATAACTGCATGATATATCTCCTTATCAAAAATTTGAGAGAGAAAGAAGGAACGAAATAATAATAAGAAAATATTATCTATAAATAATAGCACTTCTTGTAATCAACATTATTTTCAAAGCTAGCAAATAAAAAAATAAATTGATAATTTTATATATAATAGTAACATATAATAATGTTTTATAAACACCTTAATACAGTTAGAACCATCGGCTAAAATAATGGAGATTATTAGTTAAATGAAGATTTAAACTAAAATTCTAAAATAATTTAACACAACAGCAGTTTAAAATTTAAAGTAATGAGAACAATAATAATTTTTTGCTTATGAGAAAAAACAAAAAAAAAAACTAGTTTGCTTTCATTAAATAAGGTTATATAATATTCTAGAGCCAAGTTAACGGTAAATATTATCAAAAATGTAGTGGTCAAGGAGGACAAAAAAACAGGATTAGTTGAAAAAATAACCGTTGATCAGGGCTAAGCTAAACAAGATACAATAATAAAAGTATAAATGAAACAAAGTATAGATATAGGTACAATAGAAACTTTATAAAAGTAACGGAATACATGAACATAAAAAAAGAAAAGAAATAATTCTGTAGGGTGCATACATACAAAATATGTACGTGTAATCCTGAGGATTGGTTAGAACATGGATTGATAAGTACTAAGGTTTAGTGTGATTACTATTTTTAATGTAGGGATGAGGTATGCATATTCCACCAGTACATGGGTAGCTATAGGTAAAATATATCATTTCAGTCTACTTGAAGCAGCTGAATTAACTAGTAGTAGAATATAATATCTTATACGATAAGAATAATAGCGGTCTTTCCTTCGTGTTGTTTTTATGCATTTATTTCTTTTGTTCGATCCGCATGGCGTCAGCCGTAGCAGCTATGCGGCTCCCATGTTACATGCATCTATCGTCAGAATGCATCGGCTGGATTGGTATGCGATTGAAATGCTAATGTAGCTTCAGTGCATAACTTCCATGCTGGATCAACAATGCCGATACAACTTGTAGCTAAGTACCATATTTAGAAAACTTCGATATTCAATTCAGTACGGAAAAAAAAATATCTCCATTTTATTATCTGTTAAATAAAATAAACGGAAATACAATCATAATAGTAGGAGAACATCATAAATCATTTTGTTTTTTAGTTGATCTGAAATATTGTTGGTGTAATATGTGTAATAGTTAAAGTGGAAGAATCACCTAAACCTCGACACCAAATTACTCTGTGTATAATAAGATTTGTGCATCATAAACTGAATCGCTAATAAAGAAATTTCAACCGAATTATAAAGGTGATTGATAAGAATATTTAAAACTATATCAACTAATACATTTTGGAACTATATAAAGACCGATTAAAAGATAAAGTTGAGTGAAGATGATAAATAATATTAAATTTTGTTTTTATAT
>NW_027109586.1:23269-51325 GCF_000696795.3 Halyomorpha halys
TATATATTATTCTAATTTATAATAATGTTAAAGAGGATGAACCCAGTGTCCTCAGAAACCTCTAATTTTAAAGACATTGAGATCTTTTTTGGAATACTTATTTGATTTACAAAATGAGAAACTATTAAATAGTACACAATATTAAATATTAAATTGTAGATATAAGCCTAACTTAAAAAGGATTATTCCAAGTATATATTTGAAAATATAGATTAATGTTTTAACCGGAGTAAACGTGAGAATGATCAATATAAAGGTCGAAATGTTGAAAAATGTGGGTATACTCGAATGTTTGGAATAAATCTTCAGGTTAATTTTTATAATTATATTATTATATATCATATATATTTAAAAAAATCTGGAATAGAGGCGGTTCAAAAGACTTTTCTTAATCTTTTCGATTAATATTTAATAATTAAATATGAATTATGCTATAAAAAAAAAGGAAGCAACCATAATAAGTTGTTTAAAGTAAATAGAGACATGATTTTTGGACATTAAAACAAGGTACTATTTAGAAAGCAGTGCTCAATTCAATTTCCACCCCCCCCCCAAATTTCACTTGGGTGGACTTCACTATACCCCTTAAAATACCTTTGGGTAAAAGAAGGAAGCATTTCTCATTAACATTTATTTTACTCAATTATTATTTATTTTCAAATGAGGGTCTGGAAAAAAAGATTTAAAAAAACAACAACATATCTATGTAATTTAATACAATTATATATGATGTTAAGAACAACTATGAAGGTTTCTACAAGGAGTTTATTATAAAGACTTATTTATAGCTGTCCGAAACTAGTGGTTAATATTATTCCGAAAACATAATTCACTTTTGTTTATTTGTTATTTATTTATGATTTTCTTAAGGTAGAATCTCACTCTCCATATATTAATGAATGCGTTAATTTACCTACATTTGTCGATTTGAAACTATAAATTAATTATGGAAATATTGGCATGCATCACCTATATGTATGTAAATGTGTTCAATATGAGAAATTATTCCACGCCCTCGGAGATCAAATTTCCTATGAGGTTAATAGGAATACCTACTATTTATACTGAGGCAGACGGCAAGGAAGACGGTGTAAGCTCCCGCCAATTTGCCATGACCACAGTGGTCATCATAAAGTCCACCTTTTTGGCTTCACTTTTCCTGGCAGGTAACCCTCTCCAGTATACTCATATCTTTAAGTTTAAACACCTCGTTTTATCATTACATAACAATCTTATTAGTAATAAATAATCACAAAAGCAAACAATACATCGTAGTTTGTGGGTGTTTTTTTTTGTTTTGTATTTATAAAAGCAACTTAGTGTAAATAAAAATACAACAGTAATTTGGACTAAACTGAAACCTTTCTTGCATTTTTGATTATAATCGTACTTAACCATAACTGTAAAGGAAACATGGGTGGAATATTTGTGATAAACTTTTAGACATAGCTAGTTCCTGTGTAACCCGTATACCCCCATACTTATCATCATTTCATCAAAGACGATCGAGGGTGTAGGGAAAGATGAAGCTACGTGTTATGAAGAGGTTACGACAGCTAGGGGAGAAGACGTTCCTCCTCATATTATGGATAAGGTTTTCCCGAGTTTCTGATCCGCTGTTTGACGTCGGATTAGACCGAAGGCGGCTAATCCAGCTTCCTACTTCACCTCCGCAAAGGATAAAGTCCTTCAGAAAGAAGATTTCTTTCTAAGCGCCTTTAAGCTCCTTTCACAAAACCTTAAATTAAGAAGTATAATAATATCCCAATTCTTAGAAATTATTTTTTTTTTTTATTAAAAATTAATAGAGCCGAGCGAAAGAATTGGAGATCGTAGAAATAAAAATAAAAATTGAAGAAGTGTTGCGGAAAACTTTATATAAGAAGGAATTGTGTAATTTATATAGAGGAAATTGTCAAGTTATGGATTTAATCATATTTGGATTTTAAAAATGTAATTTTAACTATTTATGTTGTTTTTAATTAATTTATTTAGTTTTTGTTTCATTGTTCAATATTAGATTCTGTTATATATTTTCAGGCAATGGTAATAAACACAAGATAGGATATTCAAACCATATTTATAGATATAAATTAAATGATACAAAATAATTTATAGAAAATAAATACAAATATAAGGTGAAAAAGATACAAAACATTTTTTTCTAATTTCTCTTTTTTCCAACATTAATTAACTATAACCTATATTATATATATTTAATTTTTTTATTTTAAAGAATTTTATTTTTTCCTCTTTATCCTTTTTACTCAAAATTACATTTTCCTAGTTAATTCTTTCACTTTTTTTGTTCTCGTCCCTATCTACGCTATTTATCTTACTCTCTCACACCGACTTTCTCCAGTGATCTATACATGTTGAATCCGTTGCACAAATTAAATTAAATTATCAATAAATAGAAATATAGAAATAAATAAAAAATAAAATAGTCCCAGCAGTAGAACAATTAAAAACAAATAAAAAAGTTTTAAAAACATAATAAATAAATGTAAAAACATATATATAAGTTTAAAGAAATGAAGAAATAGGTAATTTAAAACACTTAATCGGTTAAAACTGAATCTTAATCAGAAATAGAATTTATACATACGCATTATTCACACGCATAACTAAATACTTTAACATATTTGTTAAATATTTAACTGTATTTAAGTTTTTTATTTTTTCATTGAATTTTGTTTTTTAGCTGTGTTATAAAAATAAAATTATTAGTTAAAAACAAGTGATAATTATTCACTAGAAATAATTTTATAATTATGAAACTATACTTCAGCTTTTAATTACGAACGGATCCATGAAATTCTAATAAGTTACTGAATCGAGGGGTACAAAACCGAGGGTTAGATTGATATCTAGTAGATTAGGGTTTAGCCGTGCATCACTGGACAGATGTATGTAGACAGCAATTGGTGGTATCGGCATCGAGCTTTCCGGTTCCCTAAGCCTCTATGATTATACATTTAGCTTAAAGGCCCTTCCACTCTCTACAACGCCCTAATAATTAAAAGTGTAATAAACAAATATTTCGTTCATGTTTATAATATTTTGATACTGACAGATAGATGTTGCCACCACGTCGGAATACATTTGTTATAATTTGCTAAGTAAATAAATAAAATCCTTAATAATCTCAACGTTCCATTTTTTGCTGATTTAGCCAGGGCAAGATATGTATCCTTTCATTATAAACTCTAATTAAACCTAACACACTAAACTCACTTGTACCTAACCTCACCTTATGTTTAATCTCTGATAATGCTTGTAGACGAATGGAAAGAAGATGGTTTTGAGACCTAATTTAAAAATGTTATAAAGAACGAAAAATTCTTCTTTATAATTTTTTTATTATATACATTTACTTTCATAAAATTTCCAGGACTCTTCCCCATCTTCAGAATAATCTATCTGAAATAATTAAACATACCATAAAATATAGATTGCGTTATTCATTTTGATTTTTTTTCTTAAATAAATTCATATCAGGGTTTTAACTAAAAATAAATTAGGTTAAAATACTGGAAGAGTTATTAATATTTAATGAGTCGATGCAAAACAATATTCCATTGAAATTTTTGTATTATTTTAAAATTCAAAACAACAAAATTTCAATAGTGCAAGAACCAAAACAATATTTCAAAAGTTAAATACTAAAAAGTAGTTACGTTATAATTAAAAACATTTTTTTATATATAATAAGTTACGTAGTCGTTTGTGGTTTTTTTATTAATATCAAAATTAAATATTTGTCACAAATTAAATCGATCATAATATAGACTTGATAATAATATTTATACTTGAATATTTTATTTTAAACTCTTATCTCTAACATAAATCTCTTTGAAACCTTCCCTCTATTATTTTTGTTGAATTTTTTTCTTCTATTTATTTCATTTTTTAAGAATATTGTAAAAATGAAAAAAATTGCAATTTTAATTAGTTTATTATGTCTGAATAATGTTTGTTAGTGATTTTGTGTGAGTTTTGTAATTAACTTTATTTTTAATATGTTTTCTTGAATAAATACCTTACTTAACCTCCTATTTTTATTATATTTTTGGCGACTGGTAGTTTTATAAATAATAAAAAAAATATAACCAAATAAACTCAGTCTTCTTTATTTAAACATATTACAAGTCCAACGTTTCGGCCGATCCAGTCATCATCAAGTACAATATTAATTTTTTGTATCAAAGTCTCTATTATGCTCAAGTTAATTTAACAGAGTAAAAATAAACCTGTATTCGTCACTTATAACATTTCAATAATTTAGGCTTACTCCATCAAATACCAAATCTCTTCGATTCCGATCATGACATGATCTATACATATATGTACGTGACCATGTACGTATCACTGCGTTTTAAAAAAAATAATTATATTCAGAAATGGGCGTATTAAAAAGAAAGTACCGTATATTACGGTTACTTTCTTTACTGAGGTCACCCAACAGACTCTCCTCGAGCTATTGGAGTTGTTACAAATTAATTCCAGTCAATGGCACAATATATAGAATACCTCAAAATGTTTTGTTAATTTATTTAAATATTTAAATGCTTGCTGTACATGTATGTATTGAAATGTATTTATTCTACTGATTTCTTAAAAATAAATATTCAGTCAAAGTTTGGTAATTTATTTTATTTCATTAAAGCATTATTGAAATAATACAATTGGCGATGGAGTCCAATGAGTATTAATTCTGTATATATTGAATAAGCAAATATATATATATGTTCATAAAAATATGAAATAAAATAAATAATTCAAATAAGTATTAATAATAATAACGGTTTAACAAACCCAAAGGTTCGATTCCGAAATCATCAATCGTTCTTTGCATCAATCTGACCAGTGACGTCCTTCCAAATCCAAAGGTACTTAATCAGTCTTAATACAATTCTCAATTGAGCATTGTGTAGCCTTCTGAAGTCTCCGATTAGCTCATCTTTTTTCGGTTCGAACGTTTTAATTAATACTAATACAAATAAGAATGAATATTTTACTAAAATTAAATTAATTAATATAAATTAAAATGGATGATAATAAAGACTAAATAATAAATACACGTCGTAAGTAAATTATGGAAGATTAATGATATAAATTATAGATTTCTTAAATAACAAATCAACTAAAACAATAAATTAAATTTAAGAAAGTAAAAAAAAAAACTCTTCCTCATTCATACTATATTGACGTTTCTTATTGAATTTTTATTTGGACTTTATATACTTAAAAAATCTATGAAATTATAATAATTAAATAATTAATAATAACAATGAATAATAGCAGGTCACAGCAGGACGTTGGGTAACTTATTTTATTCTTTTAGCTTTTATTGAATTAATAAAATTTCCCACGCACTGGTTAATAAGTACTAGAGCTGTAAATATTCAATCATACCAAATACAATATTAAATGAAAGTACAAAATAAAGTAAAAAAAAAAATAAAATAAAATGGATGACAATAATAATTATAATGAATTCAATAACAGTAATATAAGTACTAATATAAAAAATTAAAATTAAGAAAGTAAAATAAATCACCTGAACCCATTCATATATTACTAGAGTTTGGTAACTAGGGATTTTTTTTTTTATTCAAAAAATATTTATTGCAAAAATGATTAAATTATAATACATAAAAAAAATTCAATAGGTAGAGTTTCCGGCTATATGAGGTTAATTAAGAGTGTAAGTATTTATTTTTTTCTTTAGAGAAGGAAACGCTATTTTTACATGTTTTATTCCTGTAAATAACCTCAAGCGAGGACACACATCCACAATAATCAGACAAATAAATTCTGCCGAAGACAGGATCAGAATGTATAAGTACTTGGCCTATTCCCGCATGCCTTGCTAAACCCCCTATTTTTTGCGACGGATGCGTCTTGAAGTTGTGGTTATGGTAGACAGGTACGAAGCTATCTAAGAAGCGGTTTCTTTGCGGACTTACTTCCCTGACAAAGAAAAACTTGCTCCAAACTTTTCTGTCGCTATTCCTGTCAGTCCATATTACTTACTCTTCGTCTTAGCCTAACTTTCTTCAATAGTTTCTTGAAAGGTTTTTCTCGAATCTGCCGCTCAATTACTAACTTAACTGTGCTCTTCCAAACCGTCTCAGATTTTATTTTCTCTTTGTATCGGCTGTCTGTGTCTTTTATAAAAGTAATTTTTTAAGTGTATATTTATGTGAAGTGAAACCTCTTTTCTCGAAGTATCAGATGAAAAGTGAAATACCATAATAAGTGAAAATATATCCTCATTTTTATCATTGTTTTAACACCAATAAGAAAAAAAAAACATTTACTTACTTACATAAAAGTCATGAAAGTTTAAAATATCTCTTTAAATGTATTATTTCCGTTCAGCTTACTGTATCACATGAATTATGGTAAATAACTTCCTAATAAGCCACTTTTTGATCTTCGTATTTCCTGATTCTCATAATCTCTCTACAGTGAATCTGTCAACATGATGACATTCTCCTCCTACTTTCAAAATAACAAAATTTTTGTAATAGTTGAACATTTACTGGGAGTTACTATTAACATCAATTATATCCTTTTGCTTAAGAAACATCATTTAAAACTATACATTATAATGAAACATTTAAAGAGGACGCCATGCGTCTGCCATCTGTTTAAAAATCAATGAATGTACCAAAGTGTGTGAACAAGAAAACTCTGAGGTCAGAGTGCTACTCACGGCAACACAATTTTCTGCTTTTATTTAATCAATTCAATATGAGTGAGTAATACTACATTGCACCCAAGCGGGAGAGGCAGAGGCAGGGATGAGAGAGAAGAAAACAGAAGAGAGAGGAAGAGAAGAGAAGAAACAGAAAAGCATGCTTTATAGATACTTCAATGATTTACTACCAATTATCGGCATGTAAAATGGTAACATCTTTTATTATATTCTATTGTCTCACAGCTTAAATTCAATAATCAAAATTTAATTTATTAAAAATAATAACCCACATAGTATACCCTGTTGGCTTCAACTCCACATAATCAGTTTCTTTTTCCATGAATAATTAAGTATAAATTTATTTTCCTTTCCTAATGAACAATTTATTCAAATACAGTCATACCAAAAAAACAACAACAACTAGTTATAGTTAATTCTGATAATATCCCCCGATATTGTATATCACAATCAACCCAGGGAATATCTGGATTAAATACCTTTGTAAAATTGCTTTAATTCCCCAATAAATTAGTATACAAATCGATTAAATAAAATGGATATTATATTTAATAAAAATAGATTTCTATGAATCAAATTCCTAATCCTGAATTAATAAAATCGCCAACGAATTTTAGAATCTAGTTTCATTTCCAATGCGCAATCTCACTTTGATTTTTTTTTTCACTTTAATTTCTGTTGGTTGGTTTAAATGTAAAAGTAAATCTTCTTAATTCTAGGATTTGTTGACTAATAAATTATTTCAGAGTCGGTTAAATAATATTTTATCGAAAGAAATCTCTGTTAATTAAATGAAATATATTTTTTATTTAATAAATATTTTATTTCCTGAGGAGAGGAAGCATCCATCTTAATTATGTCGTGTATTTCTATGTATCTTAAAGTAAAATTTACATGGTAGCACCATTTTGTATATTTTAAAATCCTTATAAAATCTGAAAGTTAATTGGTCGAATAAGTAGTATGGATGCTATGAAAAATTTTCTGGATTTGTGTGTTCCCAAATACAAAAGTAGGATTACATATTGTGAATTAGAGAAAAATACCTTTGGGATTGAGTTCGATATAGGTTGCAGTACATGTAAACATAAATATCAGCACAAATAAAGCACAGGTGATCTTTATCATCGAGGTGACGATAGTAAAAAAAACAAAAAAAAAAAACTTTTACCTCTTTTTATATTAATGGTGAAATCTCCTAATACCAAAAATCAGTCACGAAATTAGGCTGGTGTGACTTTCAAATGGAATATTTAGTGTTTGTTGATGGGGGATATGTAAGCTGGCGATAGGAAGTACTTTAGGCAGCTTACTCGGAGTGCGTCCCACTTCTGCAGATTATTCCAATTAAAACTCCCCGTCCACGATTTCCTGATTTATTTCCTAAAAGGCGAGTTGTTGACTGTGTTTAACAATTAATTAGGCGCCCTTATCCTACACTTGTCAGGGATATTTTCTCTGAATGGTGTTATTGTTTCCACGTCATAAATAATCCTCAAACTCATACATAAGTTCCGCGAGAAAAATGTATATTTTTCATAAATTACAATATTTAAGGTATATACTATATATTTTATATTACATAACCTTTATCAGTATAATTTAAAGTATTTTAGTTGTATAACGTATTTTAGTAGAAGTGTCCTATTTTCATTTTTGGAATTCATCTGGGGAAATGTGATTTGATGGTGAATCATGTACTTAATTTAAATATTTCTATCAAAAAGTATAATCCCATTCTCACTGTGGTATCAATTGAATTTAATCGTCACAAAAATTTTTAATTCTACCAACTTTACATCGTCTGTGTTAAGCGCTAATTTCATAGTTGAGTTTATAATTTTTAAATTAAAATTTGGAGGGTATTACATTAACGTTTTGCTTTATGTTGGTATTAAGTGTCCTGATTTTATAGTTTTGCAAATGATTATTTTTTTAATAACAAATAAGGATAGTGTTATACGTCACTATTATTTCTAATAGCTGATATTTAGTTTTTTGTATATATTTCAATTAATTTAAAGTTAGAGCAAAAGTTTTCTCAGTCATTTCATAAAAAATAATTATATAGTTAATTACTCAGTACATTTACTTCAGCCAATTCCATCAGGAATTACAAATAGAGACAATAGAGGATTACATAAAAAAAACGGTCTATGAAGTTCCACTCCCAGTTACCTACAATTAAAAAAATAGTGACCTACAACTTAGGAAACCCAACCACAAACCGAATACTGGAGTCCAGGCTGCCGTAGAAAATCCTGTTATAAGTTCTATATTTATTAGTTATTGTCACTCAAAAATTTTATTTTATTTTAATTATTTTTCTCTTCTTCTTATTCTTAAACTAAATTTTTTTACTATTAGAATTCAATTAAGAAATAAATGTTAAATCCATAAATGTCATTGTATTTGTTATTAACATTACTTTAATCCTTTAATAAGAATTATTATTTTAATTTATATATTTTATCTTATTTTTTTTATTTATACCATTGTATATAGTTAAGGGTGTCTTTTGTATGAGACTATATCCCCCCCCCATAATCAATTGTTAAAGAAGAAATACCTCTTACATTAACTACACGAGAGGCCGATTTCGTATTAAATAAAAAATAAATAAAAGTATTTTAACTTAAAATACTTTTAAATAGTTCGATATGCCTGTGATTGACTAATTTTAATTTATGTATTAGTTATCTCTTACAAAAAACTTTCACCACTATTGCACTCAACAGTTCAATTCATTATTAGAAGAAAAATAAATCAAAATCAGGCATGGCATTTTATAATTCGAAGCTATTAGCTTGGGTTCAGACAGCTTAAGAATCGTAATGACATAAAGAGTCTGGGACGGAGCGGGAACTTTAGGGCCTGCAGTAAAATTACAACAGATCTCCTGCTATACTTAATTTGATGGGGCCCCGTATTCATTACCTATTTTATCAGAATTTAAGCTTCTGTCAACGTCACAGCATTAACAATACTCTTCCTATTCGCTCTGATTGAACCAATCTGAACCCTTGTTTACATCGTGTGATAAAATAATGAACTATAATTTACGGTATAATATCTCTAATTCACTCGGCAATTTCCTGGGAAATTGCGTTGGGTGACCTGGCTGATTAAATGGAGCTGTTGGAGGCCAGCTAATTAATTAATAGATCGTTGAGGGACAGTTTGAGCACACAGACTAAGAATGTCTATTCATTAATGCTACTCTTGTAGATTATCTCTTTAGATTAAAAAAAAAAGTAATTTAATTATTTTTCTAGTAATTAATTAAAAAATTTTTTCTTGTTATTAAAATTTCAATATTTCTTCTTATAATTGAAATAATATCTGTACGTTCAATTTTTTTAATCTATTCATTGAATATTACAACTATGATAAGAAAATAATACAACTAGAAAATGTGATTTGAATATAAATAAAAAATTCAATCAGAAGGTTTATCTATTTATTCTAGGTAATTATTTTGTGAAAATCCAATTTCAACTTAAAAACAATTTCAAAAATACAAGGTTAACAGCTCTGGCTCATTGAAAAAACTCATTTTTTTTTAAATGCTATTTTTGGAAAAAAAATTAACAAAAACTGAAGTTTTGTGATAAATTGATGATAGTAAAATATTAAAAGTGACAAATTTATTTGACTGTATTCACATCAATTACTTTTAATATTAAAGCAATTATGCAGAATTGCGATTCCATTGATATTTACGATTTTTTTTTTACAAATAAAAGGTTTTATGTAAACACTAGGTTTCTCGGATTTTTCTTATTTTCTGAAAACAGTATAAATTTGAAAAAATCTAATATTTTGAATGATTTTCTCAATAGTTCCATCATTTTCGGGCAGTGTTTTCGTCTACAAAACAACGTTCAGACGATCGAACATAAGTTTTTGGAGAAACTTATTTTTTGCCACTAAATACAAGGGCACATGCTGTTCATTAGTATATCTATACTTGACAGTGGCGATGTTTTGATTTCACTCTTCCTTAGTAGTACTCCAAAACTTGTGCGAGTTGGCCGTAGTGCAATGTAGACATCAGTTACCGAAACATCGTAAGTCCTGCTTCAATCTAGTTAAATGTAATTATAATATATGATTGACTTGAATTTGTATTATATATATTAGTGTTTAATAATTTAATAAAAAATACTTAAAATAAACAGTAACATTTAATGTATGATATGAATATAAGAACAATCTAGAGTACTTATTTGTTTCATAATGAAAAATAACAATAATAGATGTAATTTTAAGACGTAGTACCATCTATAGTACAACATAACAATAAATGATTGGAGCAATAAATTGCTGGTCCAAAACAAATTTTTTTTTTGCCACAACATATTACGTGCACCTCATTCCAAACCCAATGTTACTATTTATTTTTTCTTTTCTTTTTGCAACAAACCCTTTGGCTTATAACTTATTTTATAAACTTAAATGGAATTTCTACAACGGTTTTTAACTATGGAAGAGTACACACTATACCCATCGATACTTCAAGATCAAGCATTCTAATAATATTTCAGAAAATAATCTGTTTCCTTAACGATCATCATTGGGAAATGAAAAGCAATCTGCTTATTAGGAGTGCCCACTTGAGAGAAAAAAGGTTTTGATAACATGATTTTGGCTCATATTGAAAATAAAGGAAGTGAAAGGTTTTTTTTTAAACCTTTTTTCATCGTTCAAGTGTTCATAAAATATAAAGATACTATAATTTGCACTAACCTGGCCTTAAATTGTTTTATTAGATTATAATAATCATTCGTACTTTGCCTAGCATTAATTTTTTCTTTCACGACGAAGAATTAAGGATATTTCAAACTCCCTCCTCCCTCCCCCACGTTTGTACACACAAGAATTGTGATTCTTTATTTAGAAGTTCTTCTTGCTTTGAACTTTCTTCTTTCGGTTCCACCTTTTTAAAACGGAAACTATAAAAAATGCAGTGCTATTTTCATATCACAGAATAACTGCTTGAAATCTACGGAAAACGTTACGGGTTAACCTGGCGGGACCTCCCTCGCTGTCAACATATGAACCACTAAAGACTTCAGCCAACTATAGTCTAATATTAATTATAATTAATTATATAAATATTTTAATGTTACTTCTTTAATAATTATGTATTATATTTTTGTATTCAATAATGTATTATCAGAATCAATATAGATTATGATAGAATCTTCTGATCCACTAAAAGGAATTGTCTTATATGCAGTATCTCTCGTTGAAGTTTTTAGTCCCAGAAGAATTACCAGCACACTTGGAACACTGGATTTTAATCCAAACCTGGTGTGCCCGAAACCATTAGACTAACAATCAACACTACCTCTTATTTATTTGCTTAATTTTTAGGTGCCGTATACAACTTCAGGGTTAGAGGCACCGTATTCTGGATTTCGTGGTTACATTTCTTGGTACAGGTTGTTCTCCTTTAGAAACTAAAACAAATTATTCCAATTCTCTGGCAGTAAGGCTTGACGTTGTCCCCGGAGGCCTAAAGACGTTCTTGATGATTCCAGCCGCGACCAGTGTTCCAGGATATGCTCCATCGTCAGGGTACATTTACAACTGTAACATGTCGGTGAAGGATTTCTTTCAAGAAGGTGCTTGTGTGTCAATCTTGTATGTCCAATCCTGAGTCGGGTATATGATGCATTGTTCACGGCGATTTTCGATGTTTGGAGGCATTGGTAAATGGAGGAGCCGTTTACTTCATGTGATAGCGTTAATGATAAATAGATTGCATATAACTCGGAGGAAAACAATGAGAATGTGGGGGGGGGAGAGTGTAGCGGATGGTTTCCGCAGGTAGAACTACTGAAGAACCAACATGATAAAAGTATTTTGACCCATCAGTGTATATACATGTACAGCCCTTGTAGCTAGAGAGAAGACATAAAAAACATTGCTTAAGTACTTCAGGAGGGTTGGATGATTTGTCGATGGATTCTAAGGTGAAATCGAAATTGGCTATTTTGTTTATCCACGGAGGTAATGGATTGGGGAATGATAGGTATAACTTTGTTTGGGAGCGATAGAAATCGGATAGGGGAGGAAAGGTGGAGAGGCGACTAGGTAATCTGTACCCCGAAACATCAATGTCTTTGAGAACATCTTGGGTCGTTTTGAGACGACCTAGAAATTTTAGCAAAAGGTAGTGCCTGTGTAGTTCTATTGACCACTCTTGGGCCTCCCAGAGTAAGCTGCTGATAGGACTAGTCCTCAAGGCCCCGGTAGCTCTACGGATCATAGCATTGTGTACTGAGTCTAGCTTGTTAAGTATTTTCTTTTAGGCATCCCCATAAACTTCGCAGCCGTAGTCAATCACCGGTCTTATTAAACACTGATATATCGTGAGGAGATGGGCCCCGTCACATCAATATGTTAAATTAGAAATTAGTTTTAGAACTTTACATGTTTTTGATAGGTTGGACAACAGCTTATCCACATGTAATTTCCATGACAACCTATAATCAAAGACTAACACAAAGTATCTAATTGAATTCGGGTTGCTTAGGTATTGGTTCCCAAGACATACCGTAAGTGTTTGAGGACATCTCCGAATTCGGGAAAAATGGACTGCGGATGATTTAGACAGGCTGAAACTAAAGCCACAGCTTGCAGCCCATATTTCCAGATTGTTTAATGTTTTTTGCATTACAGATTGACCAAAATTGACATCGGTAGATCTATAATAAAGCAGAACGTCGTCAGCATATAGTGCAACATTGACCGGTTTTTCTATATAGTTTCGTATATCATTAATTGCAATGTTGAACAGTGTTGGACTTAAAACAGAACCTTGAGGTACACCATTAGGAAAATTAAATTTGTCCGAAAACACTAAAACAGTGCGAACGTTGAAGTTACGGTTGGTCAGGAAATTTTTTATAAAAAACATAAGGGTGCTAGAGAATCGCCATAGTTGTAAAGATTCTAGAATTTTGATTCTCCAGCATAAATCAAAGGCGCTTTCTAGATCTAAAAAAATTGCGAAAACGTGCTGGTTTCTATCAAAAGAAGTTTTCAAAAAGGAATTAAATTTGAAGAGGAGATGAATGGTAGGATTGTCAAAAGTCCCCTCATTGGTTTTATTAACTAAAGATTCTGAGAGAGACTCGCTGCTTTGAGGAGTAATATAAACTTGTCGTCTCCAGCTCAGAATATGGGAATAAATTGATTTTTGGACACTAACGGGCATGTTTTAATGCATCTTCTCTTGCGCTGTGGGGAATACTGGGTTCGACATTGGAAATAATTACTCGTTTTTCGGAGTTGACATGTCTACGGATGGGTACTATGTTGTCCCCGAGCTTTAGGGAAGCATTGGAATTTATGATTTGTCAACCTCTTCTTTACAGCTTAGGTGAATACAAATACGGTTATTTGAAATTCTTGAGGCGAATCGTATGTTTCTGGGAGCAGCAATTTCTGATAATTTCTCAAGATAATCAATTAATTTAAATCCTTCGACACTAGTAAAAACGATGGCGAGTTCTCGTTTTGGGAATTTACTTATGTTCTGAGAAGGTTATCTTAACAAAACTTACCTTCTCTTACTGGGTTCTATGTTTCCTTGCAGGAACTTGCACTGGTACTCTGATTCTTGAAACCCATCTTTGTACAGAAAAACAGGTACTAAATTCTTGAGAAAATACTTATTAAAAATAGAATTTGTAGCTATATGTTACTATAATAACTCCAGGTGGTCTCCTCATCAAGTAAATAAAGAAAATAAGAATTACAGAAGTAAATACATAAGAAGGCTTAGCTGTTGATGACAATCCTTTCGAGCCGAAAAGTGGCTCTTGGAAAAAAATAGGTGTATTGTTTCTCTTGCCAAAGGGAGACCGCGATCCGCACTGTACGAAGTCTAAGAGAGAACTCCACACTACCTCTCATACTAAATATTAAATATCCTCAGCTCCTTCTTCAAATGCAATCTCCATGCCAAGGAGCTTCCTTCAACCCTTTTTTACCATCTTGATCTCAACCACACGCACTCATGGCGCTTAGAAAAAAAAATCTACTTTATCCAACACGAAAAACCCAGTTAGTCCCGTTATCATCATACTAATACCGACTATTTCCCCGTTTTCCAAAATATACTATTACTAAGCCATCTATTCGGATGAATTTCTAATGCAGAAAAAGAGGTTCCCTCAACCCGTTTTCCCATCATGCCCTGATAGCAACCCCATCCACCCATGAGGCTTAGAAAAAAAAACGTATTTAATCTGACATGGATTCATCTCCTCCGGTAGGCAGTCAGCAAAGACAGTAGACAGTAGATCAGAATATTCAACCACTCTTTTGCATAAAAATGTGTCATTATTTCCCTCTGCCCCCACTAGGCCTCTCTTACATCCTGTTTATTTAACAGGAGGAATACTCCTCTACCTTCTATGCGTTTTCGCCAGGATCTACATCGAATCTCTGTAGAATAAGATACCTTCTCGAATGTATGCGAATACCTTATTTAGAGCAGTAATCGTTTCTGCAAGGAACTAAAGCAAATATCTTTAGGAATTTCCATCCTCTTCAAGACCTTAAGCGGGTACCTTACGGATTGGAGTTTTTATTCTATGACAATTTACAGCGCATAACCATAATTCACCTCCTAGCTTACCTCACCTATTGAACATACATTGTCGATGCCTTGAGTTGTTAGAGTATCTCACTTCATAAATTAGTGATTGAACTAACTAAATACTGTACCTCGACAACAGTTTTGTATCTAAAGTTGTCTGCAGCTTTGAATTCGTACAAACGACAATGCTTTCATTTTGGTTAGCCTTGATACATGGGCGAAATCACGAGAAACCCCTTTTCTCGTATCGAAAGTTCCGTCCCTTCTTGATAAGACTATTCATTCATCAACTAGCCTGATTGTAAATTGTTTGTTTTCTATGAAGTCTTTTATTTATAATTTTCGATCTTTGTTCGTTAAAATATTATTAGTTTTTTAAGTATCTATCTCTTATGCTTTTTGTACTTTAAAATCATCATATACTATTATTATATATTGTTTATCCGTTACAACTATACGTTGTAAGATTGAAAAGAAAATGTCTGATTAAATTTAAAGAAGTATGACCAATGAAGATGGGGAGCACATCTTTGTTTTTTTTTAATAAAGTTTATCCTTTCCCTAATAGTTGGTTTTTCTTTGGCAATATTTTAAGAAACAGTTTTGTTAAAACACGAGCCATATTAAACTCTACTAGCATACAGGATGTATCATGAACAAGACATTAGAGTAAATTCCAAGAAATTACTTTTTGTTTTTTTTGGTCAAGACTCCCGTTGGAGTCCAATACTGAAGAAATTACTTTTAACAGGCCTCTCCTTTAGCTCAAGGGTTTGAAGAAATTATATTTTTCTATTCATCGACAGTCTACTAATAGGAGACCTTCTTCAAACAAAAAAGTCAAAACCTGCGCCCGTATACTTTTATTAGAAGCTTCTGTTCTTAAAACTTGAAATCAGAATAAACTTAAGGGTAGAGGTTTGAAAAATAAAATTTTCTGGTTATGTCTGTAAGGGAAGTTCTACTGTATTTATATTTAGTAATAACATTCACGTTTAACTAGTAATATACTTATTTATTCCCTTCGGAAAATCTACCTTTTTTTGTTCAGGATATCGCTGGTAAGACCATTTGTTATTCTAAGACAGAATGAATTAAGCTCCCTTTTCAGTTTTCTTTATCGAAGCAGTTCACTATTTTTTTAGATTCAGCTATATTCAATTGGACAATGGAATAAAAAAAAAATTAACAAACCACCTGGCAGTGAAGCTTCGGCCACATAAGGCACATTTATATCATCGAAATTTGTATATTTTAATTTTTAACTAGTTAAAATTAAAATTTTTATAAAGTAGAAAGTTTTTTATTAAAATATATTTAGTAAAGAAAGACATAAATAACAATATACAAAGGTTTATTAATTTAGGCTATAATATAAATAGAAAAAGGCCAATTTAATTACAAGTAAACGATTATATCTTATCTAAAAGCTAACCTCAAAGGAATATGCACATGGCACTAAGGTCAGATTATTTCTTTGGGACAAAGTTAGCTCTACACCAAGGAGGGAAGGAGTTTCATTAGGAAAAGACTACGCATTGACTTCAGGCTTTCCATCTTCTGTTTGTCTTTGCAGCTGCTAATCAGCCTCTCAGATCTCTCTCGGCTAATATCCCTAACAGGCTTCTCATCTTCGAAATTTATATTTTACTTTCCTCTTGTCCGACCTAATTCTTCCTAAGTTCATCGAGCAAGGTAACTCAATGCTGTAAAATTTTGTTTTTAGGGAGATTTTGGCAGTAACAAGGCTCGGAATTAGATGGAATCCAATACACAAAATAGAGGAATGTTTGTCTTTTTTGAAAAAAAATTATTATTTATAGATGTATTTATGTTTATTAACGTATAATATAAATATATAATTAATACACATATTAATAATGATAATAATAATAATAATAATAATACAGCATTAGCGAACCAGAAGGTTCGATGCCGATACCACCAATCGTTTTCAGCATACAACTGTCTAGTGACGCATCTCATGGAAGAAAATACTGCCAGAGGACTTAATACAGAAGTGGAATGGACGGTGGGTAGCAAGCCAGAAGGGCGCTACCTTGAGAAAATTCTTCCCTACCGTCTTTTCTAGATTGAAGGCTAAATGGGTCCTCCCAGACTATTGGGTCTCACAGATCCTAACAGGACACGGGGGGTTTCGGGGAAAGCTGCATAGCTTTGGAAGAACATCGACCCCCGGTGCCCAACGTGCGGAGTTCCTGAACCAGCAGAACACGTAATAATAAATTGCTCTGCCATGGAAGGACACCGAGCCAGGCTGTCGAGAAAGACCGGGATTTACGCCCTCGCCGAGTCGGACCTTCCCAGTTTGATAGAAGAAGAGAATTATCCCTTCTTCAAGGAGTTCATTTACGGGTGGAGGAGGTGATGGGCCCCACTCATTACATGATGGGAAGGACTTGACCGCCCAACATCGGATAGGCACCAGAAGATGAGGAAGCTGACCCGGATTATGACCAGCCTGGTAACTGCAGGAGGCACCCAGAGGGATGGAGTGGACAAGGTGCAGCTCCATCAGACGTAGCGCTGGGCTACACCATAGTAAAAAATAAAAGAAAAAAGGGGGAAAAAATTAATTGAATAATTAATAAAAGAATAAAAAAGGAAAAAATTGGTGATCCTAGGGAGTAGTGGCATGCCCAAACCCCAGCGCAGTACCCCACTGCTCCCGCACCCCGTATGCCAGAGATGGCAAGGGAGGGGGATAAAATAAATAAATAAAATTAAATTAAAAAAAAAAAAGTGACGCATCTCTAAACCCAAATCTACCCAAACAGCCTTAACGCAATCTTTGCACCTACGTTTTGGTCTACCCCACGAACATTTACCTGTCGGTTGAGTGTTTAACATTTTAGAGATCCGTTCGTTACCGAGTCCCTCAGCCTTACTCGCCCATCTTATTCGCCGCAATGATACAACCTGGATAATATTTACTGCGTGCAGTTAACTCAATTCAGCGTTGTGTAGCCTAACTCATCCTATTTCGGTTGGAATATTTTCAACACTTTATTTTCAAAAAAACATAAGACACTCTTCTTCCCTTAATGTAAGAGCCACAACAATAGGAACAGGCGAGGCTGTTCAGAGATGGCTATATCAGAGTCTTTTACACACCAAAACAACCTGGTTTTAGGAAACATAATTAGAAGAAATGTACGAAATTTCATGTACTGTAAAGATATCTTGAAACTGTAAAAAATTATTGAATTTAAAGGGTATACTTGATTTGATCTATTTTCTAAACTGTTTTTTATTTCTCATTAACTTTTTAGCCCTTCAACAATTATGAAGGAAACTTTAAAATAGATGTTTTCAATTTTAAAATTTTGTTTCCTGTTACAGGCGGATATGTCTAAGTCGAATTATAGCAATTATACTTTTATTTTAATTACTTTAACTGTTAAGCACTTCAGCCAATATTTAATAATCTTTTCATTAACGTTGGAGTTAAATAAAAATAGTTGATAGAATGGATCAAATGGAATTTTTTTAAAGGCATAATATGAAAATAAAATATTTAAACATTAATTCAGATTTATTACCTTGGACAGTCTCATTTCTTTTTTTTTATCTATGCATGTCTTAGCTTTCAGTGTCTAGCACTATATTAATTTGTACTGAACAATTAAAAAAAGTTACTGATTACATATTACCATAAAATTACATAATGTTTCTTTTTTTTAATTTATATGTTTGTAAAGCAAATTATTCGTATGAAAACATTTTAAGTATTTAGAACTTCGTTCTTCATATTATACAATACCTTAATTAATTGTGCTCTATTTTGTTTTTTAAATAAGGAAAAATATTTTAAAATAACAAAATTATTTTCAAATTATGGCTAATAAAGCTCTTTTTTTGAACATTTAACAATTATGCTTGAAGAAGTTTGTCGGGGGGTGCGGTCAGCAAAGAACAACATAAATAAACAAAACCATATTTATTTATTTTATGCCGACGTTTCGACCTGAGTTTCAGGTCTTCATCAGGGCTATAGAACAAAAGAGATAACAACAACATTTAGAGTAACATACAATTGAAAAGGAATAGTATACAAACAAATTTAGAATTATATAAAATATTGAATTAAATCATAAATGATATAAAATGATAATTGATAATTGAATAGTACAAAATTTTTATTGATTGATATTTGTGGAATTGTATGGTAGTAAATTGAAAACAGTGACAGATGAAATATAATATCATGTAGGTATAATATAATGGTTTAACCAATATAATATAATGGTTTTGTTTATTTATGTTGTTCTTTGCTGACACCACCCCCCGACAAACTTCTTCAAGCATTAATCTACGGTCAACTATCTACACCTCAATTTAACAATTATGGTTATTTCAGAAGCTGTAACAACTTGAAAAAACTGACTGAAGGTAAACGATCTAACCTATAATAAATTAATGAATTAATTTTGTCATAATATTATTCAATTTTTCACCAGCTGAAATCAAACATTTTTTCTGTTAAAGGTTATTATGCTCAACTATTTTTATCCAAATACAATATGGCTTGTATCGGAACAAAAATTGTCAGTACCAGATTATTTACGAAGACGATTTCGGGATTGGTTTGAAAATGATGGCTCAAGCCAAGAATATTCCCACTCAGATATAGGATTAATGTTATTATTTTTCCAGATAGGAAGTTGACCTCTGACCCTTCTGACGACCGAAATAGATATTTCCAGAGGTCGCTGAGAAACGACACCTGCAAAAATAATGTTCCATCTGTCAGTATACCCAATCCCTTCCCTTGGGTCCCTATCAAAGGGATAACCACATATCAAATACATAAGGGAAATTTATACCCATAACCTATTCACAACTTTATTCACATCCAATTTTCTCGTATTGAATAAATATTTATTGAAATCTCAGATTTATACTATCGATACAGGACTGAAAAATATATGAAAATGAATCAGTGTTAAAAAATCTTTTTGATCAGTATTTTTTTTATTTATCAAAAGAATCTCATCTAAAACCTAAACTATTATATTTATAACAGACGGGAAAAATATTTTTTATTAATGATTTCAACTTCTAGCCTCAGTCTCAGAGGTTCTATACCGATGCTATCAACCCATGATTTACAATGTATACACCTATCCATTTATGCTCTTATAATTGCTCATAAGAATTGATTCCAATAATAAATATATAGATACTACGTGATGTGCAATGTACTTGATATGTTACTGAGTCTTATCCTCAGTCTGCTAGAGTAATAGGACACGACATGGTAAGAAGAAAATAATTAGTTTCAACAGTGATTTATATTTTAAGGCGTATCTTCGATACATCAGAAAAATGAAAAAAATGTGGTGAATATTATCAGCTTTGTGGGGCATTAAACATCAATGAACATTTTATCTATCCACATCAAGTATTAGTCACTGAGTTCATTCAAAGAATTGTAATATTCCTGCAAATTTGAATTTAGTTCTTTTGTAATGTACGCGTTCTATATTTATTGTTAAATTGATTAATTTCAAATTACATTTTTAATTACAGCATTGGGTTTTTGTCTGAAATGTTTTAAGAGAGTTTTATAGAATTTTGCAAATCTATGTTAATAAGAGTGCTGAACACAAATTTGAGGTTTGCTATCTCAATTTTATTCCAGCTCAAGATAAAAGAAGGTTTTATTTTATTTTTTTTCGATTTTGATCTTGTGTTATGAACACCATACTTTATAAAAAACATTAATTAATTTTCTAATTCTTCCCAATTTCAGATGCATCCGTTGGTAATCTATGGCGGTCCTGTCAAATGGAGATCAGATCAGGATCTCTTTAGAAAATTTTGAGGTTCTGAAAATCTATTAACTTAGGTTTTATGAGGACACTTTTTACGAATTCCATTCTTATTTTCAAAGTTAATCATTGTATCTAAAAAAGTAAATTAATTTAATACCTTAGAATTATATTAGATTAATTCAATTTAAATAATTTAATTTATAAAAATAAAAATGTTTATTAATTTCGAATCTGAGACAGATGTTTCTAGAACTAAAAATATATAGGAATAAGATTTTACTACAAAATCTGATAATCAACTAGGTTTAATTAGTAAACTACTCGGTTAGATAGCAATTATTAGTAATAATAATTAATAAAATGGTAAAATATGTAATAAACTATCAATATTTACGGACTAGACAAATGTTTTCAATATTCCTCAAAATAAGCGATTTTCAAGAAGCTCCCTCTGAATTTGGGAGAAATTTCCCTTCCATTAATTGGATTATTACCCCTGAGCGTGGCAGAGGCAGACTAAATACACGACGGTTGTGCGGGTTAATCTACACTGAGTAACGAAGGCTCCCAACTGTCAGCTGAGTAAATTTCCCAAACATCATAAGCTACAATGAAATGAGAGACAAGTTATACCATCACAGCAAGTTCGTCAACCCTAATGAGTTCAACCGATCTCTCAACAGAATCATTTCTGCGAGGCAGATGAAGCGGGATTCAGCAATTTGCCTCCGTGAATTTATACAATTTTGTAAGCAAAATGACAGTTCAGACAACATAATTGACAAGTTCAGAGCAGTGATTTCTTGTAGCCGGCGGTAATGCTTTTTAATTAAATATGTAAGATACAACTTTGATGAATAAGAGAAACAAATTACATAAAAATTATAATTAAAAATAATATCATATTGTAAAAAGCAGTAAGACGAAAATTAAAACATTCTTGAAAGCTACTGTTAAGATCTTATTTTTTAAATAATACAAGCTGTACCTAAATAATACAAAATAAACTACGTTTTTAGAGAAAATCGTTGAAATATAAACGGGACAGTTTTAAAAATTAATTGGTTTAATGTTTTTACGACATTAAGTTCATTCTTAAGTCATGATGTTTAATACAGAAAATGAAAATCAGATTTTAATTAATCAAATAATGATTTAACAATATTAAAAATTAACAAAAATGTCACATATTCTATTTAATCATTTTTTTTTTTGTTTTAGTTATTTCTAACTACTTTTCAAGATTGCTTACTACAAAACTTGTTACCTCAATAGCATAACGCTCTGCTTTACTACACTGTATCTATTAAAAGTCCATTTAAATAAAACAAATCATTTGTAAGCAGTAAATATATTTTAAAATTAAATATTATTAGTAATATTCTAAAGAATGATTTAAATCGAATAATATAAATATGAATTTATTTTTTAATGGAAGTAAAGAACAGTCCTTAAATGAGACGTTATATTACTCATTCAGCCAAATGATTTTCAATTTATTTAATTTGAGGTCATTGTACTATATTAAACCACGAGTTAAAAGACGTTTTTACTCACAAAAACAGAAAAATAACATGTAAATTAACTATTTCTGAATGAATTTTTTCATCTCATAATAATCTAGTATCAAAAATATTACAAAATAAAAAATAATAAAAATGTAAAAATGGGATTTTCAATAAAGCCGGTTCTAAAATGCAACGCCTGATATACAACAAAAACTTATAAAGGCATGAACTGAAAACAAACAACTTTTATTCCAAAAAGTGAAAATAATTGTTTTTATTTGAAGTATATCATTTTATAATTTTTATTGATTGTAATAGATTAAAAAAAAAATCTTTTAACAAGCTTTTCAATGCTGCTATTTTCGAAGCCAAGATAATAGACGAGGAATTATTTATTATTTGAATTTTTTTTAGTTAAGTAAGATCGTCATTAATTTGATTTATTCACATTAATTAATGTAGTAATCATACAAAATCATAAAACGAATAATTTCTCTCAAATACACTTGGTACATTTTATATTCCTAGAATAAATATCTTTATTATTGGTCAGCAGTGTGAATAAAGTAGGACTCGAAATAAGAATGATTGTAACAATAAAACAGTTATTATTCTTAAAGGGGTGAATGAAGATAGATATAAGTTTTTTTATTTTGATTTCCGTATTTTCTACACCTTCGGGCATTGGAGTAGTAAAATATTTGATACATGAAATAAGAAATCGTGATATAAACTGAGACAAGTCGCTTGGTTATGTCAACATTGAGTTTCCCACATAAAGATAGAACACCCACAGTAAAAAATAGAAGTACCGTTTTCTTTCTTTTTGATAAGAGGGAAGAACTGCGGTCCAACTTTACAACAACGTAGATCCTCCAGGAAAAGTGGGCGTCGGGGTCTTCGCTAATACCCTCCATCCTTCCTATGGTCGAGGAAACCATAAAAAGGACGTCAATATAAAAGAAGAGTTAGACGATAAAAGGCCGCGAGGGAGAGGAGAGGGAAGCCGTGGATTGATAGCTATTGTTTACAAAGCCATAAAAGTAAGATATGGTTCTGGTCCTAGATAAGGGCGGGAGGAGGCAGTTACGAGGCAGGGCGCTATCTAAACGAGCCTGGGGACCTGGCTTTAAATCCCGATGTCAATTAGCTGTCGAGTGAGTCGGGATAAAACTGAGTAGTCGTCCAGATGTCCCTGACTTACTGCCAATTAATTGGCATTTCCAACTAGTCTAAGGTCGGCCGTTAATTAACGTTTCAAATCGTTCTGATCTGATCATGTATTTCAGATTCCATCAAACCGAAATAGAAATATTTCAAAGTGTATAAGAAATGCATTTAAAATAGCTTCCTTGCATTTACCCTTTCATCCTTGACTCTAACGACGCCGTATATTATAATCACATATATTAACTACGCAAAGTTTCAGAACTAAGCTTGTGCCAAATATTAAGCTTCTATCACACTCAATTGTCATATATTAATAGATTATGAATTAAATAAATTATGAATCCAATTAATTATTCATGAGGTATCCAACGATACCCCATTGATGAATGGGATTGAGAATTTCACGGAGAAGGAGAAAATCACACACTCAGTTTTATTTTTGCATTAAAATATTATAAAAATATTTTAGATGATTTCACAATTCTGACAGTGATAAGTTAACGAATCGAAAGGGGCACGTCCCTCTTTGTCCAACTTCCAAATTTTGGAAGCGGATATTTTATTCTTCGGACGTTTTAATGAAGCGTACCAAATTAATTTAATCTTCTTATTTAATTAACAAATGCAAAGATGAAATTCTGAAGGATGAAATTCTTATCCGCATCCGCCTTCTTGATTCCACCCTTAATAAGTGAGAGAACTACAAACCCATGATCGTGCAATTCTATACTAATCCATGGCCAGCCATAAACAGGCGAATAGTTTAGACGAACCAAGTCGGCGAGCTTGATTCACGAGTTTTTAAATTTGATAGCTAATTTATTAAAATCTGAAAGATATCTTAGGTTAAGCAAATGATAGATCGAGTCATTTAATTTATATTAATCTCTATTCGAATTAATTGAAGGACCAGAAGAGCAGCCACGTCATGAAGGTTCTTTTTTTTTTTAATTTTTTTTATTAATAATCTGCAATAACAATCATACGACCTGCCAAAAATTAGGGGCATCAAATCAAGTATTCATATATTCATACAATATATACAAAAATAGAAGAAAAATAAAAAAAAGGAAGAAAAAATGTAAACGATAGCAATGGAATTCTGTGAATAACAGCACTCACAGAATTAAACGAATCAAAACGAATTTATTTTTAAATAATAATAATAAAGAACTATATAAATAAAAGAAAATACTATAATGATTTGAAAAAATAAAAAAATGAACCTCTATCAAAATATAATAACTTATGTACAAGATAAAGATAATTAAAATTAAGCAACAATACAATAAATACATCTTCACACCTATATTCCATATTTACATTCTAGCTGAAGAACTCCAAGCCAAACTTTGTCACCCCCATTTGGAAGACAAAGCAGCGCTCCAAGAGTTCCCAGCCACGTCACTGCTAGTTTTGACGGTAACCTAACTTTTACACTTGAAAATCTTGGGAAGGAACCACCCATTGGAGGTACTTCAAGGATTAATTTAGAAGGTCCCGTGGCCATCTTCTTTTCAAACGTTTTGGAGGATTATCAGGGATTGTAAGGATGAGAGATTAAGAATTAATGGTTTAGGATGGATGGGTAAGGAGTTTGGAATGAAAAGACGCATATTTGCAACGAATGGGATGTTATTTATAACGTAATAAGGAGCATCAAGGATATTACATAGAATTTTGGATTGTAAGGATTGGATGCGGGAAGAATTTGATGGTTTGGTAGACCCCCAGAGATCAATTCTATATGGACATATATTAAATCAGAAAAAGATCAGTTATCTAATAAACAACTATATGGCAAGTGGAAGTAATTGAAATTAACCTATTGAATAGAATATACACTACAAGTTGTACATAAGATGGGTCTCCGATTTATTTTTTACATCGAAGAGCTGAGTAATTACCATTAATTTATTATTAATAATTTTAAATTTTAGTAAATACGTTTTACGAGTGTGAGAGACCCTAATAGGAAGAAATAATAGAATTTAACGTCGACATTAGAGCTTCAGATATTTAATGTTAATCTGACTAAGCCCTGGTTTATATTTTATTATTTATTAGAGTAATTTAAGTGAATATTACCCATGATCTAGAAGCGATTAGGACTGGTTACGAATGAAAATGAGTAGACTGCATTGGAATTTAAATAATTTAATTGAGGACTGTATGGATAGATTTGAATAAAGGTGCAGAACTTATTTTACACTATATCAGGAACATATATTTTAATCATACCAATAAAATTAAATAAATAATATAAAAAATAAAACCTGATATCAAAAAAAGGAATAAAGATGGGTCAAATTCAGATGTCCTGTTTCTACTTTTATTTTCAATGCAATTTTTCTATTGGAATAAATGATTTTGATTGATCAATTAATATTGTCATCGCTTCATGCTGACTGAATGGATCTTACTTGCTTGTTTTTTGTCTTCATTTATTACCAGCTCTGCCTTACTTCTTCACTTCTTTTTTATGTTTGACTTTAGTTGAGCTTAACTTTATTCAATCATTTTTCACAAAAGACAAATTAATGAACAATGTGATTATTTTTAATTGAAGTACTCACACATGTCTGACAGTAAATTATTTCTGTCCCAATCTATCTATTCAGGATTAGTAGATCTTTAATTGTTGTCTATGGCGTCGAAATGATTGGTTTATACATAAGTGAGGCAGTATCAAGTTTTTTTTTAAATTATGGTTGGGGATGTGATTCATAAACAATATTTCAGATTTTTTTTTTTTTATGGAATTTATTCCTTAAAATTTAGAAATGTTATTTTTTTTTCTATTTTTTATACGATAAAAAAGTTTGCCTCGGTTTTCACTGAGCGAAATATTTGAAATTCAAATATGATGGAACAAAAGTTTCGCCACTGATATTCAAAACAGAGCAAATCCCCACCCCTTTAATGGTAAAGATGACAAAAGTATCCAAATAACCATTCTGTAGTCTTCTTGGCGATCCAGGATTCCACTCCTGAATGTTCAGTGTATTCGATGTATCTCCAGCATTTGGAACTGGTCCCGGTTTCATGTTCGGGTCCTAATGTATGCAGTAGTTAATTACGTTAAAGGAGTAGAATAGGCCCGACCAAGTCCTAGGACTTTAACTTACGGCTGAAAGTACAACGGACCGTTTAAATGTTTTCGCTAATGAATAAAAAGGTAGTTAAAAAAACAACGAGAGAGAGAATAACGAATCTAAGGATCTTTCTTCAATAATTAGTAGCTGTGGTGTCAAGTATCACCCTCCAGGGAATGACCTCAAAGAAGACCTCAAGAGGAACTTTGGGGAAGTCGCGAAGCCTAAGCGATGGCCAAGTTAGGTGTCGACTAATCGGTTTTAGGTTTGCATTAAGGAACTGGTAAGTAAGTTGTCCAAGTTTAACCTCACCGGCCACCAGGTGCCGCTTCCTTCTCCGCTAATTGTTTCCGATCTTGAGCCACCATAGGGACCTACCTGCCTCTCCCTAGTTCTAAAAGTTGTTTCACCAATAAGTGGATGAGTGAGAAGCTTTTAAAGGATTCGATAAAATTTATATAATTACACCCATGTGTATATCCTTGTCATTACTATGAGATAGTTAGGGAAAAAAAATGTAAATAATTTTTGAAAATAATAATACTAAACGTTTAGCGAGCCCGATGGTTCAATGCCGATACCACTAATCGCTGTCAAGAAGCATCTGGCCAGAGACTCCCGACCAAACACAAATATACCAGATCATAGATATGGATATACACAAATATACCAGATGCTTGACGCGATCCTCCAATCTACACTTCAGTCTACCTCTCGGACGTATGCCCGTCTGTTCCGTGTTAATTAACATTTTTTAGTATCCTTTCATGACTAAACCCTACAATCTTACACGCCCATCATATTCACCACATTATTTTAGTTACGGTTTATTAATTGAATTGATTATTAATTACATCAATAACTGAAAAATTGTTTGCACAAAGCATGTAAGAGACATGTGGTGTATCCTGTCAAACAACTTACCACTTCGGTTAAGCTTTGTACATAAATGAAAGTAGATTGTCATTGAACTGATTTCTTAGAATTTTACAGAAGAGTTAAGGTTTCCGAATTATTTAAATTTAATAAACTATAGTTGCTATAGTTTCCATGAAATCCTACACAGAGTAATAAGCATAGATGATTCAATCCTTTGCATATTTATTCCATGTATGTTTCATCTTGGTCTCGATATACATAT
>NW_027109586.1:51405-73097 GCF_000696795.3 Halyomorpha halys
TAAACATTTTACTGATAATAATAACGTAAAAAAAAATAATTTCTAAACAAAACCAGTTAATTCCAAACATCAGAATATATTCATAAATTTACAGAATGTTATGCTGTAAATGACAAAACAAAAAACGAATAAATAATTTTTTTTTTGTAATTTTCACTGCACAAAAAACTAGATAAAACTATATGAAAAGTAAAATAAAATGTTTAAACACACATAAACGCTAGTAATGAAACTAAGTCCTTTTTGTCAGCTTCTGACTGGACTGTAAAGAGGAATTGGAGTAGGAGGATAAAGAATAATGAAAGAATATACCAGATTTTAGAAGGAAGAGGATTCAAGAATGTAATGGAGGGTGCAATAAAGTAGCACTGAAATCAGTAAAATCAAGTCTCGCTTCCAAAGCACTACGTAGTAAACTTTCCTATAGCACCAGGTAAATTTTAAATTACGCTAATTTCCCTGATCATCACTGCGATTACTGGCTGCCTGGTCACATTACTGAGGATTAAAATTGAGCTAGAAAGAAATTGGATATTGAAGATAAAATCTCGGCCCCTAAAGACATGCTTCGTTTATTCCTCTTGATTGCATTCTTTTCTTAAGGTCTTATTGATTGCTTCCTTGTTCAGGCGCCACTTTAGACACTCTCCATTCCTATGAAATTAAAATTTCTTTCTGAAGGTAGCATCGCAAAATGTTTTATTACTTCAAAAAACCAAGATTCCATACTATGTTTTTCAAATCAAATTGTTCGGCACAATATTGATACTCTACTTATTCAATCTATCGCAAGATCGTTTTCAACAAAAATTTTTTTTCTTTTTAATAATTGAATAAGTAGAACTGATTTAATTTTCTCCGACTATATTTTTACTTACTACTTTTTTCAGTATTAAGTATTTTTATTTTCCTCTTCTTTCACTACTTCGGGTATGAAACGGATGAAGAAACTGCTATCTCTGAAATTAGTGAAACTTATTCTTAATACAAGGCTCATCAGAAACCTTTTCGCAATGTTGCACCCGGTTCCGCTGGGAACTCGCCAAACAAAAAAATAAATAAAAAAAGGTAAACAAAAAACGTCTACACCTGAAATTCGCAGTACACCTGCAGCCAAAAATGAAAATACCAACACGTCTGCACCAACCAAATCTAACGATAGCTTACCTAGAGTAACACCTCCTATTTATGCTAGTCAATCATCGTCACGGTGAATCATCAGCCAACCGTTCATTTACCGAGTCTGTTCCACCCCCAATTTTCGTCAACAATAAACAGGATTTCTTGGCGTTTGGTAAAGAAATCAAAGAAGTGATTTGACAACCTAATTTCAAGTGCTATTCTAATACTAAAGATATTAAGATGATAACAACAAATAAAGATAACAACAAGAGCCTCGTTACGTATCTATCGGAGAAGAATTACGACTTCCCCTGTTTAGCTAAAATAAGATAAACCATATCGAGCCGTATTGAGGGGATTCCACAACCCCAACTACACCCATTAAGAGTGACTTAGAGGAAGTGGGTCCAAATGTTTACCATATTTCTAATGTGGTACACCCCACAGAAAAATATCACCTTCCTCTATTTTTCATTGACTTGGAACTATGGAACTTCCAATAATTCAGACATTTTTAAAATTTCAAGGCTGACACAGAGCTGAAACTGTCCAATGACTGTCCAAAAACTGTCAGAATCTTGGTCACACAAAATCCTAGAGCCAACATCAAGCCAGATATGTCAAATGTGCTGGCTCACATCCATCTGACACCTGTCAGAAGACTCGAGAGAATCCAGCTAAATTCATACTTATTGGGAAAGAAGGTCATCCTGCTAACTATAAAGGTTGCCAAATATACAAAATATGCAACGTCAAAAAACCACGAATCCTGCTTTAAAAGTGTATAAACAAAACAAAGTGGTTCTAGAAGAAGAACTTGCTGGGCCATCAAGAATGACGTGGAACATCGCACGGCAGTCAACAATCTGCTCCAACAACTCATCAACCCCAGAAGACAGCATATTAAATATTCAGAAGTGACTCGCCGAGCTCTTGCTCAAACCTCTCATCCCCTCCCTCTGACATCCTACCATCAGCCTCAGTCCTCTGTTCCTCTCCTACAGACTTCACTGTATCAGTCTCAAAGCTCCCATTCACAGACACCCTAAAACACCTTCTGCTGAATAAAACCCATTTCACAAAGTATTCTTACTTCTACAAACGCGACTACATTATAGAACAAATCACCCTGACAACACATCTCAAGCAGGTTCTTGTATTCTTATTCATAAATCTTTACCTCACTCCGTTATTCATTCCACTTCGTTTGATACTATTCAATCAACACCTGTCAGCTTATCCTGTCGCCCTATTGCCATATTGACTCCTTATTCCGGTCCATTGGTCCACGATTTATTGCTAGAGGAGATTACAACGCCAAAGGTCAACGGTGGGGACGCAGAACGTCCAATACTCGAGATAGGACTCTTTCCTGAGCCACAACATCCAATAGCTATTCGATCCTCTCTCCCAAAAATCCTACTTATTGGCCTACATCTCTTAAAAACGGCTTGTTATCCTTGATATATTTGTTACTTTCCCTCCTCGGGAGTCTTTCTCGATGTTGAATAAGCTTTTGATCGAGTCTGGCATCCAGGTCTGCTCTATAAGCTTCGTCAATTCCTTCCCCCTACATATTTCCTTTTAATCCGCAAATACCTCTCTGATAGAACCTTTATAGTGAATCATAACCTAGCCTATTCATCTCTATTTTCTCAGTCCGCCGGTGTTCCTCAAGGTAGTATCTTAGATCCCATTCTTTATACAGCTGACATCCTAACCCATCCCAACACAGTCCTAACAACATACGCTGTTGACACATGTATACTGTGTGTAAACAACGACCCTACTAATGCATTACAAACTCTACAGACATCCTGACAAATAAATCAATATAACAGACAGAATAAATCCTGACAAATCCCACCAGATCACCATTACTCTCCGTCGTAAACCTCTGCCCTCCTGTCCTACAGTACCCTTTTAAATATTCCACTAATGCCTTCTGAACAGGTTTGATACTTAGGAATCCATCTTGACAAGAGACTTACTTGGAATCCACATAAAAGACTGAAACGACAAGAAAGTGCTCATAGATTTCGATTGCTACAAACATACTTGACAAACGTTCTAAACTTCCGATTCAATACAAAAATAGTACACTATGATAATTAGACCAATTTCGACATATGGAATTGAGCTCAGGGGCTCTACTAAACCATCAAATTCCTCCCGCATCCAATCCTTACAATTTAAATCCTAGGTAAAATCCTTGATGCTCCTTATTACATTACAAATAAACTCATCCTCAAAGACCTTAATATCCCATTCGTTGGAGATTTGGCCCAAAACAGATATGCGTACTTTCATTCCAAACTCCTTACCAATCCTAACCCACTAGTTCTCAATCTCTCATCCTTAACAATCCCTTATAATCCTCCGAGGCGTCTGGAAAGAAGATGCGTGGGGACCTTCGCATTTAAATTAATGCTTGAAATACTACCAATGGGTGGTTCCTTCCCAAGATTTTCTAGTGTTTTTAATATTCATCCAATTTATTATTTTGTACAGTTGTAAATTACATTAAACAAATTTTTAAAAAATCTACAGATAAGTTATCATAATATTTATTTGAAAAGGTAGAACATATACACAATTTAATAAAAATATTAAATGATATGAGGCGTATAAATCCAAGTTTTTTTCGTTTTCTGTATAAAACTTCTTTCAAAACACTGAAGCCACGTACTTAATGGCAAGTTTTTAGTTTTATTAATATTAAACGAACCACTGGGTACAGTATGGCATAAAAAAAAGAAAAAGATATTTCCAGAAATCATACCAGATATCATTTATCGTTCCATGATGTTCTTAAAAATTGTTGAGCGGGTAAATAGATATCCCGTTCAGAAAAAAAGTAGTAAACCCTGAATCAATGAGTAACTACCACCGAGTTTCTATAAAAATATCTAGTGATAACCGGAGAGAGTGGAATTGGAGAAAGTGAGCGAGAAAGAGAGAACTTTACATATGGAAGGAAAGCTACAGCTACATCAGTATCAAAGCAAAGCAGTGAAGTTTGGTAGCTGGATATCGCGTCTCAGCCTGAAGAAGTGATACTGCCATCATGTCCAAATTATTTGAACTACTACTCGTTTTCTTACATCACTAATCATCTTAGTAAAACGAGCTATCATCTTTGATCAGGTCCTTAACGGATCGTAAAGCTACTGAAAAATACACAATTTAAGATTAATAACGATAAAAATTGAAACATTACTTAACAAAAACATAATTACAATTGTCTAAATTTGGAAATATCTAAACAAATCCTTCCTCCATTTCACCTCTATGCAGTTCTGGCACAAACTTCAAGTTATTTGTATCTCAGCAATGCAGAACAAACTTTAATAGACAATTTTAAGTAATAGTTATTCCTTTTAAATAATACTATGTGCATATAGTCTTTAAAAATTTAGTTAAAAAAATTCGATTCTTCGAAGTTCGAAAAAAATGGGATATTACTATGTAAACTTAGATATAACGCTTTGAACAGCCCTGATGAAGCCCTGTAAACTGGGACGAAACGTCGGACTTTAAATAGTTATAAACTATTTGTTCTTTTTTTACCGCAACCCTGACTATCTTCTTATATTATTATTTTTCATATTAATTACATTTTATAACTTATCTATTGATATTTACAACTATATAAAATATTCAGATACAACAAGTAAATATGTTGTGAGTTATTTTTCTAATTAAAATTCATTTTATTCAAAAATACTTATTTCCATACAAAATAATATTTGAGTTACTGTTTGATATACCATTCGTATTATTTCCACGGGTCATCTGGTTAGTATTAAAAAGTATTTAATTAGAAAGGAATAACTATTAAAAATTTTCGTGTTCTATTAACACGACACTTTTTTGTGTTTATCAGCACTTTACTAACCTTGCAATGGTCCTACACCGCTTTAAAACGGGCTCATCGTAGATTAGAGATTATTAGACCCCAGCTTAACCGGGCACTCTACCGTATTTATAGGATTTTTTTTAAAAGGAAATCCCTGGAAATATACAGCTGAGATTTAAGCAAAATTATACCAGAATCCTGTTTGAAATGAAAATCCTAGCCAAATCCTGGAGAGCGGTCTCATAACGGTAGGAACAAAGGATGTCTCTTTATTAGTTCCACCGCGCCTCTTTTGCTTCCTCTTAAAATCCTCCATGACTAGGACTAACCTCGTTTTTGTGTTTTTATACTGAATTTTAATTGCTCTTTAACTAAATCGGATTTTTTTTTTTTGTTTTTTTATGTGCGAATAATGCGAGTGCAAACATCTAGTGCGGTGAACGCATCTAAGAGCTTTTACTTACTACCCTAGTTATGTCCCTAACTTTGTAACGAACGTTGGACTCATGTTGCAGTTTTCACTCGTAATACAACCAGGGTACTTTAAAGGCAATAATGTCCTATACAATAAACTCAAGGCTAGTCTAGAATTTGTTTGACTAAAGAAATTAGCATTAAAAATAAACTCACCTTGATGTGGACTCCAGGATATGAGGGAATAGAAGGAAACGGATGGCAGACACCTTAGCAAGGAAGGAATAAAAAATGATGCTAATTGGCCCACAGCCATATTGCAACATATCTGGAAATGCAATAAGGAAGGTAGTTTACTCCTAGAAACTTAAAGAAAAGGAAACATACTGGACATTGAATCCAGGCATGAAACAGTCCAAGCTCTTTATTGAAATATACAAAAGAAAAACTTTTACCTTCACCTTATATATCCTTACCTTACCTAGGAATGAATTGAGAACGATAACAGAATTCCTCACGGGCCACTCCCCCTTAAAATATCATCTTAAGAAGATGAAACTGGTGGAGCATTCCACTTGTCGTCTATGTAAGGAAGACGAAGAAATGACACAGCTTATTCTGAGTGAATGTGAAGCCCTTTCCTTCCGAAGACTGTTGTATTTGTACAGGATAGAATGGAACCTGAAGGCATTACTTACTTTACAGATTTACATTACTTACATTAATTCACTTAACAGACTAAAAAGAATTAATGACCTTCATAAGAAGCATAGGATTCATATGCGATATCAAGTGGAAAAGAGGGGTAACTCGCAAAAGATCCAACAGGATCGAGGTGAGGAAGGGATTTCCGACTCTCAGTGTAATAATAATGATATCACTAATTTTGTTATTTTAGAAAAATAAAACAAATTTAAAGACCGAAAAGGCAAAAATTATAAACAATTTTTTTTTATTTATATGTTGCTATAAAATTCTTATTTTAGAGTTTCTCGAAGTGTAAATAATCAATGTAAATTTTGTTCCTACCTTTTATACAACAGTTCAACAAGTGATAATAAAGCCGTGAAGCTACGAGAACGTTGAGATAGTCTCAGTTTTTCCCATACGGATCGAATAAATCTATTTTTCCTTTTTCCTCCTTTTGTTACACGTTAAAATATTTAATATTTCGTATTCATCAATTGTTTATTATTTCTAACATTGAGAACTGGCATTTATTTTCAATTCCAAAAAATTAAAGGTGCTTTAGAAGAATTTTTGAAAATTTGGTACATAAGTCCTATTAGTATATTTTAATGAGGGTAAGAACTATTTGACAATGAAGAAGACTGAAATGCTCATTTATTCACAAATTGTAATCAAAATCGTTTGGAGGGAATCGAAGAAAAGTGAAAAAAAATTTCTAAATAGTGATTTTTGGTGGAAAATTGCTGTCACATCCCAGGCATATGTATTTCAATTTTTCGCCTTAAATAAGTAATTTCTGTTTCTGACTACTTTTATTTTTCGAGTTAAGCTGTTCTCAATCACACACACACCCACCATTTTGCAAGACTTGTTTTTTGGACTCAAGGGACATGAAAACATTTATTTCCGTCTAAAACTCAAATTACAAATTTAGCACGATCGCGATGCTTTCCCTAACTATATACTCTATATAGGGGCAAGTGAAAGTATAAATTGAAGAAAAGACATGGGATAAAAGATTATCCTCAATAAACCTTATTTCTTTATTTTATATAATACCTTATACATAATATCTTACTTCTTCATCTAAACTTATGTAATACCTTTTTTCTTTATTTTTCCTTGTTCTTTGTTATGTATGCTATTCGAAAGGATCAACAAACTAATTTATATATACAATTTTCTTGTATGCTTATGTCTTTACATCGTTGGAATGTAAGAGATGACCGAGTATTTTTTTTTATTACTCTCTTATAATGTTATTTACCTTTCCGTCATATAAAAGATTGCCTTTTTTTTTGTGTGTTATGATCTCTTCTAGTGAGATTGTGACACGTCGCTCATGGACCAACCTACTCGCTATAATGTTTTTTTTTTTCACCTTGCCATTGAAAGGTAAAGACCATAATCACGTTTATATATCGAGAAGAAGCGATCCAGGTAAAAATATATTATTCATTTTGTTTAAAGGAGAGTGGATAAAATACCAGATAATTTAATATAATTTTTTTCACGGAACTTTGCACTATTTAGAAGGTGTGGTTTTGCTCTTTCTCAAGCAAGTTTCTCAGCAATATGAAACTTTGGACATAATTTGAGCTATGATAAAGCTTTAGGGTCAAAACAATGAACTATCCTACTTAAATTAAAAAGCGGATTACTATGTCAATGTTGAAAAAAAAATTTAAATCATTAATTTGAAAAAATAAAAATCCACATTTAGACAAAATTATTCTTTAAAGGGTATGAAGTAAGTGACAATGCTAATAAGAGGAGCAGTATACACAGTTAACAAAAAGGCAGAGATGGCCTATAGAGAGCCAGGGGGAGGGGCGAGGGAAAGGGGAAGGGGAAAACCATTAGGGATAATGGAGAGGAGAGCCGCTGATGGGATAGCCCCGAAACATCCCCAACTAGTTAGCAACACTTTTTCCAATGTCCGTCTCAGCCGCCTCCGTTGTCTCCGGGCTCAATAGTGCTAAAGCTGCATTACCAACCTAATGTGCTCCAAGCGCATTTAGTACGGATTAAGAAGGCAAGATAGATAAACTCATGAGTTCGACTCGAATACGTTCTTTTTCAGTTCTTCAGTTCGGTAAAAAAAGATGTGTTCATTGCGGCTTTTGTGTGCCAAAAGATAATAATAATTAAGGCTCAACTAATCCAAAGATAAAATGCAAATACTAGTGATATATGTCCTATATACTACATAGGACTAAGATACTAGTGATGCCCATCCAAACCCAGATCTAAAAGGTCAGTCGATCCTCCCACCTACGTATACCTCTTTGATGTTTACCCGTCGATTTAGTGTGTATTAACATGCTAGGGGTCCATTCTTTACTAAGCCTTACTACCTCATATGCCTATCTTATTCACCGCAATACTACAACCTGAATTATATTTATTGCGTGCAGTTCGAGACCCGTTCGTAGCTCAGGTGGTTGAGGCACAGATCTTTGCCACCTGGTGATTTTGACGGCGCCATTTCAAATCCAGCTTGGGGTGTCGACTTTTTTCATTGCTGTAGCGGTTCCACGTAATGATAGATCGATCCCCAACCATGGCTAGAATGAATAAATAAATGAAAATCAATTTTTATTCTGGGACACTTGGTCCACTAAGAATAACAACTAGGTACCGTTTTAGCAGCTTTTGTCTGGCTACATTGACTTTTAAACATAGGAAGGGTTTTGATTCGATAAGAATGACCTTGGTTTTTGCTGGATTCACACTCAATTTGTTTTCAAAAGCCCAACGGTTTATATTGTCAATGTTGTCCTGGACCTTACAGGATGCCTCGATCAAGTCACAAGGATAAAAAGATATGTATATTTATAGATCGTCGGCAAACATATGATATTGAGAGTGTTAAATAGCGTTAGGTAGTCATTTATATACATATATGGAGAATAGGGCTGGTGAGAGGGAAGAACCTTGAGGAACACCATGAGAGAGAAGAATTAAGGACAATATTTTGTTCGAGGAATGAAGTGAGTTGTGAATGTACCAATCCTTCCAAAGGTTTAGACAGGTTTGATAAGATGGAAAAGAGCCCACAATCGGAAGCTGTGGAGGGGTAGAACCGGTTGGTTACCACTAGACAACCTCCCACCCACATATATAGTTAAAAAAATATGATTATTTTATATATAAAAATCCTAGTATCCATATATCTAGGGGAACGCCAAAGCATTTATATTTGTTCACAAACGGAACTAATCACTAACTTTGTTAATTTATATTTTTTTAATTTATTTATTTATTGTTATTTACAACTGTAATTATATAATAACAAAAAATGTAATAAGTAAATATGAGGAATGTTTCAAACGCTTGAAAATCTTGAGAAGGAACCAATTATTAGTAATTTAACTTTGTTACCGAAATAATAGTATTTTTTCATAGTATTAAACTCATTCGTAAAGATTTTACAAGATTTAGAAGAATTTGTACTCAATATGAATTTGTGTGGCATTATTAAGTAATGTAATGGCAGTAAAAACTGTGTTAGTTGGTTTAAGCCTTGTTCAAATTTCAATATCGTCGTAGATACCTCAATTGATGGTGTTAATATTTAAACAAAAAAAAGCTAAGCTACGATATTAAAAAAGTATAAAAAGTCAATCAAAACTGTGGTTATAAGTTATACAAAAACCGTTTATTAATTTTTTAAAAAGAGAACAGTATTTCAATAAAAACCACTTTCAGTGCAAGCGTTCTTTTTCTCTTTCTAACACGTGTAGGGTATTAAATAAATACAGCTTTTTATGTGGGTTTCTAAAAATAAAATTTCAATCCAATCAATTTTTTTTTTCTCCAAGCCAACGAGTTTATACTTTATAACTACGGAAAATAATAGAGTTCCACGTGACTCAAGGTAAACCCGATAGTAAGTTTAACCGACGATGGGCGCAATCAGCAGAAAGAGACGGGACATTATCCTTAGACATAACTAAATCTGGAGACACTCCAGCTGCCTGGAGCAACTGGAACCTCAGCCATATGGGCCAGTCATTCATGAATATATTAATGAGGATCTTTCTGGGACAAGAGCCCTAGGGGTAACATTGCCCTAGAATTCAAACAATATAAATGATATATCCCGTTTGATACTTAAACGAATTTCTATTCAACTATTTGAAAAAAAAAATACTAAAAATCAATTTTTGTAATTATTTAATCTTTTACCGAAATCATAGTATTAAAAGATGTTATAGAAAATAGGTTTTCGAAAACTGTTTTAACCTCCCGAGTATGAAAGATAAAGGTTTTTTTATTTTTTTTTTACTGTTATATATGATTGAGTTTTTTTTCCTTTTTCTTAAAAAAAATTGAAAATTAGTAGTCGATTATTAATTATTGTACAGTTAATGTTTTCTTAATACAAATATTTTAAAAGAGTTATTAATGATTCTATAATTATTAGTTATTATATTATTATGGTTATGCGTGATTTTAATTTTTTTTGTACATAGGGTTATTTCTTATTCATATGTTTTTCTTCAGTTTGGCTATATTTTTATTTGTTATCAGTTCTATTGGATGTGTATTATGATGGTAGGACTTATGTCATGTAGTTATAACAAATGAAAATAAAATATAGAATACTTCGGTCCTAACTTCCAGCCAGAGAACCCAAGAAAAAAATCAACATTTAATAAAAATTTGATAGGACTTGAATATTTTAACCTTTATTACATTTTCAATAAAGAAATAAGTCTGCTAGTCAGATCCTGCTTCCTGCAAAAATGCCTGTGTTTCAAACCGTTCCAAAACGTAAAAAAAAATTAATTATTCATTCGGAGGTACATATCATTAAAACATTAAAACCTCTAATGTCTATTAGCACTCAAACAACTATCAAAGGTAGTTTAATAAAATAAAAAATAGTTTATGATGTTTATCTTCATAAGGCCCGTAGTTTTAAGATATTTGCCAAAATGAATTCACAAAATGTTAACTTCCTGTTGTTTGGACAAACGTTTTGGTATATGATAAAATACATCTCAGTAAATATTAGATGTTCAGATATCTGCCATTAAAGCTAGTGTAATGTACTATAAGGTTGTTTATGACGTTTTTCTTTGTAGGGGGAGTAGTTTTTACGATATTTGCACATGAATATGAATTTTACTTATGATATTTTGTCCAAAACACCGGAAATCAATTTAATTTAGCAAATATCATGAATACTATACTACTCCTAAGATGATAAATGCCATAAACCACTTTATAGCACATTACACTAGCTTCAATTTGAGTGCTGGCAGAAATCTTTATGTCGTTTGATTCCTGAGATATATTTTTTCATAAACCAAATGTTTTGTCAGACAACAATAAATCAATGTCTTATAAATTTATTTTGGTAAATATCATAAAAACTATTACTCCTGCGAATATTAACTTCAGAAACTACATTATAGTACATTAAACTAGCATTAATTTGTGCACAAATTTTATAAAAAAAAAAAAAAAAAAAATATTATTTTTTGTGTATCTTTTTTAAATTTACAACTGTACATAATGATACATCTAGTAAATTTGATGTAAGTTTATAATGGTGTGATACAGGCGTGTATAGGAAACTATCCATTGGTAGCACTCTAATAAAAAAATATATGCTTCAATTATGTCAAGTGAGCGAATGTCATTTAAGTGTCTGTCATACGCAAAGAAGATTAACCAAACTTTATAGAAAAATATATTATAGTTCAATCGCTAAAGATCTGTTTTTTGGGACATCAATTTGCAGAGTTGGCAGGTATAGAGTGCCTTTATTCAGCCGGATTTATAGCCAAGTTGGTCCAAGTTTGAAGGGTATGTTCCATATCAACCTTTACATCCTTCAAACTTTGACAATGTTGTGTCGAGCTATTGACACAGAAAATCGTCTGACCCTAATACATTGAAACTTATAATCCATTAAAACTTCTAAATTAGTTTTCATTAAAACTTTTTTAAATTAATTTAATTAGGGATTTTAGAATATTAAATTTTAGAAATTAAATTAATGTTGTTTCGACTTAATCTTTCCATTTAAAAATTTTCTAAATATGAAGGCTCGAAAATGTATAATTGGCAACAAAATGATTTTATAAATATAAAACGTTTAAACTACACTTTAAAAAGCCATAAAAACTTTATTAATTTATTTTTCATAACTTGTCTCATAAATGATCAGATACTACAGATAATAGGAGATGTACAATATAAATAAAACATTATGTTAAAATCATAAACAATATTAAAATTTCATAATTAAAAAAAATTATAAATAAAAATTCTAGATCTTATAATTTAATATTAGGTGCGAACAAATATATTATTAATAACAAAAAGTTCCAACCTTCTTTATTAAAAAATATTACGCACCCAATGTTTTAGCCTTCATTAGGGAAAATCTTGATTTTAGTATCAAAGTCTCACTTAGATTTATAAAACTTTTCAGGAAACTATGACCATGTCAATTTAACATAGGCAAAATAAACATTTATTTGTCAGCTCAACATTTAATAATAAATTATATTTTTCACAATTTCTGTATTTTACTATCAGTAATTTATCACAACACTATTGTATTTTATGCTAAGTATTATAAATCAATGTGAATACTTGTGTGATACTAAATTGGCTGTGATTGTTATCCTGGACGAAGGACCGGTGGACATTAATCAAAATTAACCTTTTGGATATTTTTTGTTATTATTAATAAAAATATCAGCCTCAAATAAGATAATAATATGTATATACATATATATAAAGAATAGGTTTATTTTTATAATGTTCGTCAATTATACGTTAATGAATCAATAAAATACGTTGTAGTATGCATTTAATTAACAAATTATTTGTTATCATATATCTATTATTTATTATACATAAATCATTGATAAAATATGCATTTTCTCTTTAGCTGCTTCTATTATTGCCATTAATTCATTCAAACACTTCGTGCAGGCTTAAAAAAAAAAAGCCGTAATATCACACTACCCTCGAAATTGGCAAATAATTAATTATATGAGAGCCCTAAAAACAATTGAATAAAACGGAGCTGAGGGATTCAGAACCCATCTGTTGTTATCTGTTGATGGCGTGTAATATGTAAATATATTCATAGAACTGTTTTTGCCAGGGGTGGAGCAAAACATCACTTGCGCCCTAAAAACAGTACCTGCCCTATCTTACTAAGGGCTGCCAGGTTTAGAATACACCTCTATGTCTCGCAACACTAGCACCATAACTGCTCGTAATACCATAAAGGCATTCGAGAACAACGGGTCTGTCCTGTAATTGTTATTAATATTAAAACTTGTTTTATAACTATTTTTAGTTTTTTTTTTTTTTTTGTCTTTAACAGTTATACTAAAAATATTATTTTTAGTGCATATATTGGGACTAAAAAAAAAAGGGTCTCATTCACAGGTTAAATAAATTAAAAACACAGTCCCTTGTGAACATTCCCGAGCCTCGGAAAATCAATAACCATTTTTGCAAACTGGCGTTCAAAAGTAAGAAATAGGTAACTAGTGAAAATATTTGAAAAAAAAACAACTGTTTTTAGGATGTTCAAAACTAAAAGTAAATTATGTTAAATACCTGTTTGAACCGATGGTAATATTCGTGATACATTATTTGTTTATCTAGAAAAAAATATTTAAACAATTAAAAGCATATTAACAATGGAAAAATATCCATCTTTGTAATTTCAACTGGTGGATTTACACTTAAGCTGAGTAATTACGCTCTACACTGGAAAATTGACCGCATACAAACAATATCCAAATTATCATATATATTTATTGATATGAGTAAGGGACTTACCTTATTTATTTTCGGACAAAATGCCGTTTTCATATATATTTTAAATTCCGAAAACCGGTTATACTAAGTTTAAAAGCTAATAGATTTATTTGTGTTACATAAAAAAAAATTGAATTTGAAAAATTGAAAAATTGAAAAATTGAATTAACAGCTATATTTTTTAAAACATTTAATTTGCTTTCAATAAATGTGAAATTCATTCAATTTTCAAGTTAGGACACTCCAGTACTAGTTTTGTTCCTGAGAAATGAGCTCTTTCCTCACAAATTAACATCGAAGACCGGAGGCAAGATATGTAAATAAAAAATAATTTTATCCTACAACTTTTTTTAAGTGATTAATACGTAAAATATTATCATGAATATATTTGTGTAGAATATACGTTTATTATGCAGTGCATTATATTATTAAATTGTTTTAATGACAAATTTGGGGCGAGCATGTGGCAATCCGAAACACTCCATAAAGTGGCATTTAATGGACGCAAAATAAAAAATAAAAATATTTTCCTACTGGTTCTAACCATACAATATGTCAGAGATGTATCTTATTGAAATAGAAAGATTCAATTTATATTTAGATAACTCCAATGATGAATGTAGGATTAATGAGATTAATTTTTCAGGTTAGTTTAATTTAAAATTTTTCTTAATATTGTATTCATTGGTCCAAACATGTCTCTCAATGCGAGATGGCCGACAACATTAAGTATTGTACATTGTACATACTAAATTACATTAAATAATTTTAGAATTATAATATCCTTACAAAAATATCCTAAACTTTCAATTTATATAAGTTCACCACAAATTTTATGAGTAGAAGATTGTCGGGCTGTGGTGTATACACGAATAATCAAAACTTATTTATTTGCACTTTATGAGACTTTATTTGTGAATTTGTATATCTTTGCTGACCGGCCCCCGAACCATCTTCTCCTCATATCAATTAATCTACGGTAAACTATTAGCACCTTATTTTTATTTTAGATTGCTTTTTAGCTTTCTATAACTATTAGCTATGTAACTAACCATTTTACATTTCTTTTTTACTAATACAGAAATATTTTACTGTTATTTTGAACGATTTGAGAATTATTATACAATGAATGTTGTTGAAGATAAAGTCGAGATTGCACAGCTTCTATGTGTTAGTAGTGGATCTGTGCATTACAATCAATTTGTTGCTTTTTTGGCTCCAGAAAAATCAGTAATCAATCACACGATGGACTCATTGATGCATTTAAATAAAAAATGCTTATTCGAAAAAACAAGTGGGGTAGTATCCCAGCACTATTTTCTAAATACTTTTCAAGAAGATACTGAAACAATTCCAGAATTTGTTTTAAAACTGCAACAAGACTTAGATCCATGCGAACTTTCCGTAATTCCGAGCTGATAACTGAGACCTAGACTGGTTCCCAAACCTAAAAAGCAAGTGACATTTGGTCCATGCCAGTCTTTTGTCCCACTTAATAAAATCGATTTCTCATATTTTTTGGAATTTCTCAAAAACGAATCTAAGGATTGCGATTAAATTTGTAATATCATTGTACAATGGAATGATTTTTAATATATTTATCTTTGAAATAGTTTAACAGGGCTTTAATAACGAATTTTCAAAAAGTCTTCTTCTAAAGTACTCTAATTTTGTTTATTTTGAATAAATAATCAGTTCTCATAGTTATCAATTATAAACAATAGATAAAATACAAAAATAGATACAAAATATAAAAAATAAATTATGAGCAAGTAAAAGAGAAAAACGGAAAAACATAAAATCAAAAATGACTGCCCAATTTCTCCACTTTGGAATTATATGTTTACGAAGTTTTGTACCATAAAAACGCAGAAATAAATTAATTTACAAATAATTAACGGAAGAAATAAATAACTAATCACGTAATTGACTACATACTGTATGGATTAGCTGCTATAACGTCAAATCAGTTTCAACATTCAAGATAATTGCTAAGTAACAATATATGAAATAAAAGAATAGAGCGTCCCTTGCCAATGCCATATTATTTTTTATACTTCAGTGATAATAGCAACAAATGGTTACCCAGATTGTGTTCGTTATCTAATGCAAATTATCAGAAGAGTAGTAAATGAGAGGTGGAACTTCTATCCGAATGTACAAGCATTTATCGCCTTCAATGGAGGATTGAATCATTTACATTAGGGCCTTTATCTGATGTAAAACAACGGGCGGGATTCCGCTAACAAACATATGCAGATCTTGTTTGTCCGTCGAATGTTCCATCGGGGCCTGGTGGTAATTTTAACAAGCGGGTCTAAGTATGTACACCGTATTCGCAAACAATAAATTTCAGAACGATGAACCAATCCACCTATCGCTACGGTACAAGCCATTACATAAATCATGGTATTTTGGAACATTTTAAGCACTAAATTATATTAATTTAATTAATTAATATTAATACACTAATAAATATAATTAAATGAAGGTATTTAAATATGTAAGTTTTCTGCAATAAAGGAAATCCCAATAATCGAATAAGAGTCTTAAATGAAAGTAATGTTAAAATTAAATTGTCGTAAATTCCGTAGAATAATGTGTAGGCAAATGTAGAGGGGATGCGTAGGAACAAAAATTTTAAAAATACAAAAAATGGCTGAGGTGTGAGAAAAAAGGTGCGATACCCGAGGTACAATGAGGATGGATGGAAAAGGTCTATAATTAAACCAACTATAACTGATGAGAGAACTGACTGATATAGTTTTACATAAAAATTTGACTTCAGAAAATTAATTCTTTTTTTTTAACTTTAGACAAAAAATTGTATCTCTCTTTGATTTATCTACCCCCTTCATTCATAATAAACGATAGGGGGGGGGGAGAGGTTTTCCTATGGGTAATTAACCTATACTAGTCTAAGTGGGTAGAGATCCATTCCATAGGACTGCCGTGATATAAAAGTTAACCTGCCACAACCGGAATTGAACCGGATCAGCTACAGAGTCGAAATTTTTAATACACACTAAGCCAGAAAGGCCTCAAAAATTCAATATGTCTGTACAAAATAAATTTTTTGTACATAGTTAAGTCCTGAACAAGTTTGCATACACGGAATCTAACAATATACACATGATACTTGGATATTTCAAAATAACATTAAGTGCATTACAAATGGCGTTCTTCGCAAAAGTAGAAGAAAAGTTAAGAAACATTCGCAGTCACTTCAAGTGCAGGCCTAGATAAGGATGTCTACCTCTTCAACTATAAATTTCTAAGTAGGGAGAAAAAAAAATACGAAATTCTCATTGTATGGTTCAGACACAATTTAAAAAAATATAAACAAATAAATTAAAACAATTGTGAACATGTTTTATATCTGTGTAATTCTGAACTGATAATTATAAAGGATTTAAGTCCAATAAATGACGAACTTGAGTTAAGTACATAGTCAGACTCAGAAAATGATTCTCTATCGATTGTTATAAATAATTAAGTAAATTGTATATTATGATGATAATTCTAGTTAAAACTGAATAGATACATTTTTATTCATTACTTTTCGTCTCCTGAAAAATCAAGGATATGGACTTAAATTCTTTATACTAATGAGTACACAATTGTTGCTTGTATTTACAACTGAATTTCAAATAAGCTCGTAATGAGCTAGATTTTAATTTTAAAAAATAAATAAGAACTTACTGAAAAACGTTTTAATCAGAATTCACATCGTTGAGCTAATGACATTAAAACTAATTACCAATGCATATCTAATAAAGCCAACTTGGCTGTAACAGTAGCTTAATTGTAGCGAGTAATTAAATACAAATAGTAATTTTGCTGTACAAACATTCTATAAAATTAACAAAGGCAATAGGAGAGGGGGTCATTGCGCACAAGCTCTCTCTGTCCCGGCTACCTCAAGGAAAAAAGGGAACATCGTTAACGTTTCATAGAGTTTTATAAGGGCTTGGATGAGGTCGATGGTACAAAAGAAAGGGTCAGTAATATAACGTTTTTTTACTCCTGAGGATGTTTATAATTCAAATTATTCTAATGAAAAATTTACCATGACATGCAACGTTGGTATTACAGTTATAGGCGTGTAATTTCGTTTGATTAAGTAAAGTGATAATTGCTGAATCAAGAAATAAACGTAAAGTGTTAGACCGAAACGTAGAAGGAAGGATATATATTATGAAGCATGAGATTTTTTAATGTTTTATATTTATACTTTTTATGTTGAGGTACAGTAGAGGAGTTTGGGAACTGACGTCAAATCCCCCTAGTTACGTTTATATTAGCTAAATTTGAGCAGTGGGATATAATGGAAGTTATTTGTTTGTTATTAAAAAAAAAAGGTTTAAACCTTTCTGTGCTTGCTACAGCTATTGAAAGTACTGTAGATAGTAATTATTGTGACCGTCTGTGACCTAGGGAGTAAAGTTACCTTGGCAACAGCAGGGGCGCTGGTTAAAATCCAGCCTAAGGGGGTTGACTTTTATTTCGTTGCGGACCCATCGAATGTCCGCTAAACCCACCAGATTATATATATAATCTGAAATTATTTAATAAAACACAATAAAATAATAGTTAAGAAATATTTAGTAAAAATTTTGTCAAATTTCTAGAAAAGCCAAAGAATTAACAATTTATTAATAATTGATTATAAATCAGATGTGTGGCATTTTTCTTTTTCTTTTTTTTTACTAAGTACATTAATATTGAATCTGTTGTCCATCAGTAGAGATTTTTGTTGAACATAATCAAAACAAATTCTTAAAACGGTTAAATATGCTCACACATGCTTCAATGTTTATAGTCGCTGTCGGATTTAAGTCATCCGATTTTTGCCGTTGTTTTTTGAATTTATATAAAGTCTCATTTTAAAGTCGGGGGTCTCATTTTCTGATGCCCCCCCTACCGCGAACACCGGAAGACCCCGAAGACGCTGGGACTGCAATGCCACCCCAGCTTAAGCATCATGCAAGCTAGGACCTGGCCTACCCCTCCCATTACGCCAGGCTCCAGGACACGCCTGCCAGCCACGGAGGTACGAAGACGTCTTTTCAGACACCTCGGCGAGGATACATGGTTTTCACCATTTCGCCCACAGCACACCTAGACGAGGGAAGCGACTACGGTACGTCACCGCGGCGGCGAAGACGTCACCAGATAAGCACATTATTATTTATGCCATTAGACCACCCAAACTTGTTTCTTTCTTATATTACTATAGATAATTAAATCAAATTAAAACCTAACACACTAATATCATCTGCCCCTCCAGGGATTAATTCTTTTATAAATAGAAGGAACTACATGCATGTTTTATGAGCATAAAGTGTCTCACAATTTTCAGGTCCCCTTTTCCACACATTAATTTTAATCATAAAATTACACTCGGGACACCTGCATTATAGCACGAGCAGGTCCCGATGTAAACAGTCGCCATGATATATCTAACTTTTAGAATCATATAACTAAAATCATAACAAGAATTCGTAAAAATATTTCTTGATAGCATTCACTATACACTTAAAAATAAATAATCCGTATTGCCACACCTTTCATCCAAACTTTTTTTTTTTTTACATTTCATATTTCACTCTCGTAAAAAAATTTACGAACGCCTATACAACTAAGCGAACCAGAAATTTTAATTTGAAAAATGGATAAAGGAGAACGAAAACAAATTTCTTGCTATCCTCTCAAACAACAAAAGTAAAGAGTTTGAAGTATGATGCAATGTATCTTGATAAAGAAAATTCGATTTCGTTCAACATCTTAAAACCGTGTTTCAGAAATAGTTCTTATTGAATATTTTATGGAGAATTTGAGGAACATACTAATTACAAAAAAAAATTAAATTATACGTAATATTTTTTTTTTAATATATTGTATTATATCATTTTCTGTTTTTATTCGAAAATACTTTACCTCATATTTTATCTCCTATTTAGTTATTTTTTTATTCTGAAACACATTATGAATGTATATCAATGAATACTTATCGGCTATTCTTAAATTACTTATAGTTTATTTATTCTTGTGATGTGAGTCTTGAAATGTTAAGAAAAGCTACATATACAAGAACTAAGCAAAAATGATACCATATTACATGTACATTCGAAAATGTTGAGAAAAAAAACTGAAGCAACCAAAAATAACAAATACATTTAAAGTATATGATCTATACTCTACATATCATAAAAAACGAATTTGTAAAATGTTCGATTCGGGTTTACTTAAACCATGAATATTTTTAAGGCCCTATGAAAATAATTTTTTGTTGTGTTTTTGACTATGTTCAGTTAATTCTACTTTGTAGTTTGTATCATGGTATTTATACTATAAGCATTAATTATGAAAAAAATGGCCTGGAAATAAACAAATTATAAACACTTGAGGTACAGGAAATATTCGCAATTTATTTATTAGTAATTGTTATCATTGTACACTCTTATTCTAAATTGACCACTGGATTTCCTCTCCACATTTTGTACATAATACTTTCCCCAAACTTGATATCTGATTTTGAGACGAAAATTATTACATATGAAAGCCGATAATAACATGATTAATTTCGACTAGTGAATCATCTTGCTATAAGGAAATATGGCTCCTAACTGGATTTCATACGCGAAATTCATAAAATGCAGATGGCAACACATAAAAAAAGTTTTTAAAACCACTGAATGTTCCTTACTGAAGCAGAAAATTACATCCAAATGAATAATAAGGAATTCTTGGAATTAAATTACAAACGAGAGATTTTAAGGTTCAAAGAAGGCACGAAATGAAGAAAAATAAATAAAATCTGTAAAGTGAAAAAACAGGGCATGTTTATAATAAAGACGCCAATATTTCACTCCGAAGCGGTGGCCAAAGCAACAAATAGTTTCTTTGATGCCGAATACTGATTGAGAAGTGAATGGTTGCCGTTTGATGCCTTTGCAGGTACACAGTAAGCACCTTCGCCCTTGAGCTCTGACCGTCAAGGGATTTGGTCTGTTTGTGTTTGGGATAGTTAGTCAGATTGAGGTAGCATACAAAAAAGGAAACCATTCTAATGAAATGTTTACTCGCTCCTTTTTACCCTTGTTTTAGGGGTTTGTTCTAAAACAATTGAAGGCATGGACTGTTCTTTTTTTTGTTATTTTGTATTTTAGGCGCAGTTGCGAAAACTATTAAATTGATCATAACGTTCGTGTATGACGTATCGTGATTTTAAAATAGAGATGTGAGCAAAAATGTATTTATAAATAAAAGCGACAATGATTTTAGTAGTTTATTTTAGTTTAATTTACAAATAAAATTTTTAATACAGAGTAATAAGTTAATTAATAAAATGTTTAAATAAATTGGGATTTCTAAAGCGATGTCTAGCTGAAATTCTGGCTATCTAAGAAGGTGTGCTATAAGGTAATGTAAACCAGATTCCCTGATTTTCATTTCCCTTGAATAAAATTTGTTGTTCTTTCCCCATTTTATTTCTTTAGTTTTCCGTCTCCTTATGTGTACAATATTTCTTTTTATTTAGCTTCTATCAACTTTTCTATTTTTACGTTTTATTACTTCTGCTGTTCGTTTCATGTCATTACTCTATATCATTTCTTTTTTTATATTTACTTATTGTTGTTCATCTTATTTTAATATCTATTCGTTCATTTTTGTAGAATTTTTCACTTATATTTACATAATTTTTAACCCCACCTTAGTTTATTATTATTTTTTTTTTGCCCTCATGAAGCCCTGCAGTTAACAACTATTTTTTCTGCACTCCCGACCTTCTTCATATATA
>NW_027109586.1:73283-75059 GCF_000696795.3 Halyomorpha halys
TAGTGTGTTAGCTTAAATTATTTATTTAAATAATTTAATAGGCAAAATATTATTTTTATGTATTCTTTAAAACTCTTTAGTTACGACAGAATTATAATCTCTATTTCGTTTTGAGATTTTGTATTTATTAGAAATAAAGGTAAAAACGGCTTACTTACCAAGAAACAAAATGCAAATACGGATGATAGGCGGAAATAGCCAGTTTGAATAGGCAATGAGGCAAATAGGGAACGAACGAGGAAATGAGAAAAGTGGAAATGAAATCTGAAACAAACTGGATATCGTTCTTTTTTCCTTGCTCACTTTGACAAGCAGTTTTTGGATTTAGCAGCTAGTAATGCAACTATTTGGCTAAACGTTAAAATTTGCGTTTTATTATTCTATTAAAGTCCTTGTAAATGATATTTGCTTAACTACAGCATAAAACATTACTACAACATAAAATTCTATTTATACATTTATTTGAACAACAAGTAGTCATAATTATCCAGTACTCACCAAAGCTCTGAAAAAGCAAGAAATATTGAGTTTAAAAATAATTTTTAATTTAAGATTTCACTTAGTTGTCATGAGAAATTATTGAATTCATTCAATCCATCTAAGTAGTTAATTAGAAAATTGTTGATTCAAACATTTTAGAAACTTCTAATAGCTACATAAAAATTTTAAATGGCAGGAATTTTCCAAAGTTGATTTTATAAAGAGATTGATGGAACAAGTATAATTAACAAATTATTAGTAAAAATATCATAAAGATAAATAAAAATATTAAATAAGGAGTGGCATAACTCAGTGGTAAAGCACTATGATACTAACTCCTAGGACCTGGGTTCGAATCCGGTAGTTATCGATAATAATTAGCCGTGAGTCAACCCTCTGGGTTCGGGGTCCACCCAGCCTTATAAAATAAGTACCCTTAATTGGGAAAAAACTGGCAAAGAGCATGAATTGACCAAATAACATCCTTGCACAACCCTTGGTCTAGTAACAGAGTACTTCCTCACAAAGTGCTGTCTGTACCCATGACCCTCGATGGATTATAGTCGTACAGATTTTTCTTTTTCAGATTTATTAAGTATTAACTAATTATCAATACTTCCATTTTATCATTGTTAAACATATTGTTGAATGTGTAACTATCAATGTAGTACACACTAAACTGATCTGAAAATTTGTGAAGAATAAAAATAATTAGCATATATTTAACTAAATCATAATTGATAATAGGTATTGTATGTTGCTTTGGATTAATGGTTTTCAGCTAGTAAACATAATTCATGTTTACAATTGCTTATTTTTATAATTACACAAGTCCACGTTTCATCTTATTCATCATCATATCGTAATATATAACATCATTATTTTGTCATACAAATATGTGATAACAAAGTTATCTTATATATTATATATAGACATATATTACTAACTTCTATAGAGCCATTATCTTTTTTTTTTTACATTGGTTGATAGTCTATTACAGTGTATTATAATGTAATAATTAAAAGCATTTTTCATTTTTTTTTTTTAATGATCCTTAATGCTCCTTACTTTGTCACAAATCAAGTCTATCAGGATCTCAATATTCCATATGTTACCGATTTGGCCAGAACCAGATACCGTTCCTTCCATAATAAACTAATGAATAATGGTCGATTTCTTTTTCTTCTTCATCTTCTTCTAACATTTACTAGACAAACGGTCTAAATTGCCAATCCATTACAAAAGACTGATCTACATGACTATTATAAGGCCTATCTGGACATACGGAGTTGAGCT
>NW_027109586.1:75845-77540 GCF_000696795.3 Halyomorpha halys
TATTGGGAGGAGTGGGGACGACAGTTATGCCACAATAATGAAAAAAAAAAATTTAAAGTAAACAAAGTAAAAAAGTATTTAAATTAGGTGAACAGTAAAGTATAAAATAATGGGATACAATGTGTGTAAGTAATAAAGAAACAAAATATACCAAATGAGCGGGGATACAGAAAGGTGTAAAATATAATAGAAAGTTAATAATAAATTAATTAATATAAGTACACTTAAAAAGATAACACATGAATATAAATTAAAAGATAGATACATGAATACAAATGAAACAGGAAGGATAGTAAATAAAATTAAATGAAAAAATAAAAATGTGAGAATTTAGAAAAACAAGAATAAAAGATATAACAAGAAAATGGGCTTCTGAAATGCAGAAAAAAAGTGAAAAAAAAATTGTATTATGTGGATTTTATTATGTTCAAGATGTTTCGATTTGTAAGGGAGATGCAGTCTTTATCAACTTTATGATTGACGGAATTCTCTGTCAAAAATGTATTTTGACTGATATACCGAAGTAAATATAACCATTAGGAACGGATTAAATTAAAAACAATGAAGGAATTAAAAATGTTTAAATCGTAAATTGTATTAAAAATAAAAAAAGGAGAGACAGAGAGTAATGATAGTTTTGGCAGATTTACTGTACCTCTGGGTCCTCTATCTTACTTTCAGGGACACTGGTTGAGATAGATAATTTCCCAGAGACTCTGTATGGTATGGATGTTACTAAATCTTCAAAAAAGGCTTTCCAAGTCTTGATCAGAATTTTTTTATAAACTTTAATAGTTTATGTTCTCTACCAATGTTATTTTTGAATATTTTCATTAAAAAATAAAATTGTTTCAGTATACAAATTATTAACATTTATGAAAAAAGTTTATATTATATTATCAAAGTTGTAATATTACCAGCAGATGATGGAAAATACTCCGAAACGTTGTTTTTAAAAAAGGTTTTTATGATAATCATCATAGGAAGTCCTCTTATCATCCAAATACACGTTTTTATTATTAAATAGCTTTATAATAAAAAAAAAAGAGAGAAAGAGGTAGAAAATTAAATTTTTCTTTAATCCTTTAGACCTAATAAATAATAAAATAATTTTGTAAATAAATAAATAATAGTGTCTATTAAATATATTTTATGAATATTATATCATTATTGTAAATAATAAAATAATAGTGACTAATAAATAATTTTTAGTAAATAAAAGTTGTTGTATATATGCGTATACAGTTGTAAATATCAATAAATAAATTATTAAAAAAAAAATCTTCTTCTAAATCTTATTATTATTAACTTATTATTCAGAACAAAAAATTAAGTAAATTTTATGAATTTAACTTTTTTTGTAATTTAAGATTAATTAAAACAAAAATGTATTTTCTGGAAGATTATTGATTGACCGTGTGTAAAGATGAACGGAATATGGTCAGGATGCGGTCAAAGAAACTCAAATAATAGAATTATACTATTTTATTGAGCCAACGTTTCGCCCCACGTTGCAGGGCTTCGTCAGGGCTAAAAAAGATACAAACACATAGATACAAAAGGAAAAAAAAAGAGAAAAAAAAACATAAGGGTAAAATAACAGGGGTATAAAATGTAAAAAAGTAAGATATAATAAGAAAAATTAAAGGTTGTAAATAGTAAATGAAAAGGGTAATAGTAACAGATAGATAAGAG
>NW_027109586.1:77590-108603 GCF_000696795.3 Halyomorpha halys
ATTTGCTCGGCCACGACTTTATTGAGTAAATAATTAAATAATAGTGTCTACTAAATAATTAATTGTAACTAATATGGTTTATTAAATAATTAATAGTAAATAATAGATTCTATCTAATAAGTCTATTTAATAATTTTATCACTATTGAATAACAGCATATATAATTAAATAAGAAGAAAGGAATATGGTACGGGTGCGGTCAAAAAAACTCAAATAGTAGAATTATACTATTTTATTTATACTATTTATTATACTATTTATTTGGCTCAATAAAATAGTATAATTTTACTATTTGAGTTTTTTTGACCGCACCCGGACCATATTCCTTTCATCTTTACACACGGTCAATCAATAATCTTCCAATAATTAAATAATATTTTTTAATTAATAATTAATAGTGACTAATATGATCGCGTAAACAATCTAATCACAATTGAATAATTGTGCTAAATAAAATATTTTCCAATTTAGACAAACAAATTAATAATATTTATAAAAGATCCAAAGATTAGAAATTACACAGTAAAAGTATGCTTTATTTTTATTAACAAATTATTAATATCATTAATTAGAGCTATAATAGAAAACATTAAAAATGAAAAAATAATACCATTGTAACCTTTGGCTACATTTGACGTATTAATACGTCATGCATTAGTTAAGGAAAATACGCATATGACGTTCTGATACGTCCTTGAAACTGAGAATATATTTTCCTAGTTAATTCTGGATTATTTCAAAGTAATGAGAATCTGATGCAACAGAACAAACAATTACAATAGTTTGATGAACATTGTTCGGGATACACAACCCAATAATAACAGTTATAGAAAATTTATTTTATCAGAGCGATAGTGGCAGTTGTAATAAAAGTAGTGTTTTTGAACTGATGAAGAATTTCATAATGATCCCCTAAGTGATAAATGTGTATCCAAAGAGTTTAAAAATGTACAAGGTAAGTATAGAAAATGAAATAACAATAAAAGGAGTATTTGGTTTTGGTGGTGAAAAGGTTTTGAGCCAAAGCCCTTAGAAATAGAGGGTATTGATGTTGGTAAAAGAAAACATTAGAAGAAGTAAAGAGCACTTAAGCGATAATCGAACCCCTCTAAATTCACCTTCTTCTAGGGCCCCGGTTTTTGTCTCTATTTTCGGACCGGGGAAACAGTCTTCCAGCAGCACCTTAGTCTGAGCCTCAGCAAGAACTTGACCTAAGAACTGTTAAAGCGGTTTCTCTTTGAAAAGGGGTGTGAGCATTAGAACATCAGCAAAATTTTGTTTGAACTTGAGAAAGACAGTTTTAAAAAGTGATTTAAAAAAATACAAAAAATTAATTATAATTTCAATACATTCTAATACATATTTTATTTTACTTGTTAAAAAATTTTGTTTAAATAATACATGCAGTCAGAGTCAAGAAAAATGAGCGTTAATGCTGTACGTATTCAATCATACCATACATACATAAAAAGATAAATATAAAATAAAATTGATAATTATAATGAGAAATAAAATATATGTGCATCTCAAACAAACATAAGGGAATAAATAATTGAAATGCAATTAGACAATTAAAGTAAAGAAAATTAAAAATAATCAATCAAATCAAAAACAAAATCTCAGTTTAAAATTAAATATGATATATTAAATTGAGAAAACTAAAGAAAAAAAAACATATTATTATGATGAAAATTGTGAAAGTATAGCTAAACAATTATTAGATTCAATCAATTTCAAGCCATCCTTTAATGTAGAAATCATACAATTCAATCAGCTGAATAAAAATCATATGGGTCCCAGAGTGAAAACAAGTTATTTCACACCAATATTTTATTACTTACAACAATATTTTATTACTTACACCAATATTTTATTACTTACAACAAAAACTGTGAATAATTACTAGACAAATTGATGAGTCTGCCAAGTATAGGTTGAGAGATAAAAAATGGCGGCTGTTTAAAAAAGATTTTTAAAAAATTATAAATGGAAGATTATTTGGGTGCGGTAAAATCAAAACTCAAATAGTGAAAAACTATTTTAATTGAGCCAATGTTTCGCCCCATGGTGCTCTGGCTTTTGTTTAAAAAAATTATTTTTACATTCGAAGCTCTATAAATTTAAAACTACCAACTACACCACAAAACCGAAAAGAACATCATTTAAGGTAGAGTAAATTTGCTTAAATATGAGCCCTAGTAGAGCTGTTAATATATAAGATATTGATTTTTAAAAAGAAACATTTAAAAAAAAAATGCGCTAAAATCAGTAATTAGTGAATTTATTTTGAGAAATCTATATCTCAAAAACTATTTAAAATAGAAAGTTAAAATGTTTAATAGCACTCAGATTAAATCGAGTTAATACGTTAAATAAAGTAGTCTATGACGTTTATTTTATCATTTCATTTTTTATCATAGAAACTACTACTCCTATAGAGTTTTTATGATATTTGTTAAAATGAATTCACAAAATGTTAATTTCTATTTGTTTGGACAGACCCTTAGTATTTATGAAAAAAAACCAAAAAACTTAGGGACCATAAAATGTACAGATATCTTCCACCACTCAAATTAAAGCTACTTAAATATACAAGCATGTAATTTATAAAGTTTATCTTCATAATAGTTGTAGTTTCTATGATATTTGACAATATAAATTCACAATATGTTGATTTCTCCTTGTTCTCGTTTAATCTAAATAATGCAAAAAAAAAAAAAAAAAAAATTTAGACATATAGATGTCTACTATTCCTCAAAATAAAGGTAACTTAACTTACTATAAAGGGATAGTAGTTTTTCTGATATTGGCATCTGAATATGAATTTCCTCATGAAAGTTTGTCCGAACAACTATAAATCAATTTATTTTAGCAAATTTCATGAAAACTACTACTACAGCGAATATAACTGTAATATACTACCTTATACCACAATTAATTTAGCTTTAATTTGAATGCTAATAGACATTTGTACGTCAAATGGTTTTTGGGATATAGATTTCTTAAATCAAATTCACAACTGATTTGTTAATGGATTTTGTATGAAATGTTGCTTTTTGAAAAGCTATATCACGGTAACTATTGAACGTAAACCGGGATCATGTTTACAAATTTATTCTACTTTAAATTATGTTCCCTTACGTTTTCTAGTGTTCTTGGTAGTTTTAAAGATATAAAGCTCTAAAGAAAAAAAATTTTTTTTTTAACGTTTTGAAATAGCAATTAGGTATTTTTGAATCCCCCTAAATATACTTGGTATACTCAACAATTTTGACTAGTAATTATACAGAGTGTTCATTAAAGTAAAAATCAAAAATTGGGGTGAAATAACTGCCTTCCTTCTCCTCTTCGGCTCTTATACAATCATAATCCAGAACGATTTTATACCCACCCAAGTTTTGATTTTGTATTTTACTGGTTTACATCAAATGTATTTAAACTAATAGTTTTGACAACTCCATCAAACCGCAGTAATAGATCAGCATACACAAACAAAGGTATCTCACCACCTTTTTCAGCACTTTTAAAACTGTACAAAATTAAACATCACAAGGAAAATGGAATCTCATTGTTTTAAACCTAAATGGATTTCGAAATCGTATTATTCACTAATAATTATCAGTGAATTTGATCAATGTTTTCGGATATGATTATTCAAACTAGATTTATTGCTTACTCAAAATATTCCGCTTTTTCTGTAGGCTAATAAAACCATATCCTTTTATTAAATCTATGTCAACGACCCTACTACTACATTACAAACTCAACAGGCACAAATAACACCCATTGAAGAATGGTGTCAAAATTTGAGAATCAAAATAAATCCTAACAAATCCCACCAGATAAACTTTACTCTCCGTCGTAAACCTCTACCCTCCTGTCCTACACTATCCTTTTTGAATACTCCATTAACGCCTGTTGAACAGATTCAATACTTCGGAATCCAGCTTGACAAGAGACTTACGTGGAATTCACATACAAGACTGACACGATAAGAAACTGCTCGTAGATTTCGATTGCTACAACACCTACTTGATAAACGCACTAAACTTCCCATTCACAAGAAATTTTTTTAAAAATACACTATTATAATCAGATAAATTCGGACATATGGATTTGAGCTCTGAGGCTGCACCAAACCATCAAATTCCTCCCGAATCCAATCCTTACAATCCAAAATCCTACATAAAATCCTTGATACTCCTTATTACGTCACAAATAAACTCATCCACAAAGAATTTAACATCCCATTCGGTGCAAATTCGGCCCAAGATATGCGTCTTTTTATTCCAAAATCCTTACCCACCCTAACACGCTAGCTCTTAATCGCTGATCCTTAACAACATCCGAGACGTCAAAAAAGAAGATAGCTATAGGACTTTCTAATTTAAATTAATGTTTGAAGTACCACCATTGGGTGGTTCCCTTCCTGAGATTATCAATGTGTTTGAAACATTCCTCATATTTACTTGATGTATTTTATTGTACAGTTAAAACAATTAAGCTACAATAAATATTTTTTTTTAAAAATCTATCTACACTAATGTTTTCAAGCTTCTTTTTTTTTAATAATATTTCTTGTAAATAAAAATGTATAAAAGTTAGTAAGTAAAATGTATGTTAAATAAAAAGTTTCAATCACTGTGGAGAATTTCAATTTTTGTGCTCCCCACCCTGGAACTACACAAAGAGGACATAGACTAGAATGCCCTCGAGAAATCCATCCCCGGAGGATGAGAGAAGTGCCACCATGTTTACAGAGAACTAGATGTTTGAGGAACCTCGATACCGCCAGTTATGGATCCTGCTACAATCCTCCTCCCCCCTCTTATACCACGACAAACCACATATTTGCTCCATCCCATCTGCAACCTTATTCTCTTGTGAACTATCCGACCTCCCGAGGTATCGCATCAAGACTACATCGGATATATTCATGCAGTATCTTACAGCGTGTTCGGTAAAGAGCTATTTTAAGGACGAATTTCAATTTGAAGTTAATTCTAACGGAATAATAAACCCATCATTGGTTGCTTCTAAAATTTTTAGGTCCATATTTTAAACAAAAATCATTTCTGAAAATTAGAAACAAAAATGTGGCAATCTTGGTACTTACTGGCAGAAGTGAAACTTCTGGAAATGATGTAATGAATTAAAGTTTATTAATAGTGATCTTGAATTCCCTCTTACAGCTTAAGGCATAAAATATTAGATCCAGAATAATAAGGAAAACACTGAGAATAAGAACAACCATTTGCTAAGCTAATTTTAGGAGGAAATATTTAATATTTAAATAGGATATTAGAAAGACAGAAGATCACTCAATCAGACCGACAGATCTATTACAGAATAAACCTTCATTTTTAATCCCTTCACGCCATAACGTTTCAATTTTTTTAACTACAGGGTGATCTCGGTGAAAGTCGGTACACCCCAGTAATCCGAATTGGCGTACGAAAAAAATCTTTATCTGAGAAAACTCAGCAGGCAATAACATTTTTATTTTTAATTAAAAGTGCACACGTGTAAAGGACATTTTTACCTCCATGATCTAAAGGCAAGTTATTGTAATCACAGTGAAAATTGAAATTAAAAATTTTTACAGTTTCGAAATCTAATTCTTATGGAAGTGTTTATAATAAATTTTGATGGAATTAGAAATACATAATATCAAAAATCTAATAATATATGTTTAAATAAATATAAATAGTTACATGCAATCATATTGTTGATTTTCTCTTTTTTTTATACCATTTCCCTTATACATTCTGTAATCCAAACTTTTCATTGATCCGAACACCGAATATATATATATATTAATTAATAACAATACACAAGTGTGTATAATATGTGCTCTTAATTTCCCAGTTGGATTTCAATAGAAATTCGAAATTTTCATTTTCCGAGAATCCTGCAATGGGATTCTAATTGAGAGTACCGGCAAAGAGATTTTATTTACTGTTTCCCTCATATTCGAATTCATTCCAGGAAAGAAAACGCGCCCTACCGAACTCTAAGAGATGCCGGTTGGCGAGGAACAATGTCCGTCTAACAACTACGTGTCAGCCACAACAATGGGACTCCGGTCCTCCACAAGCAGCTCTTAAATCTTTCTGCAAAGTTGAGATTCCCGCTGCCAATAACTTGTCTACAGTCCCTTTGTGTTTTCGAATCACCGGAGAACTAGAGGCAACATTCGAATTTCAGCGCATACAAAGAATATTCTTGAATTTTTGTATCCTCAATGGTAAATTTTAACCTTAGAATACATCCCTTCCCCGCTCCCATAATAATGTTTTATCTAGATAGCAACATTTCAAATTTATTTTTAATTCTGTCCGAGAGTCACCATTAGAAAAAGTATTTTAAAATAAATATAAAAGTATCCATATGACACAAGAATAGTTAAGATGCATTCGGAATTAAATATAGGCACCATACATGAATAAAGATATAAATTGAATCATCTTCCTAGTTTTCCCTAACCATTTAAGATAATAATTGAGATAGGAAATTATACAAAAACAGCAACCCTTAGTAATAAAATAAGAGAATAAAGCCTATATTGCTGTAAAAATTCAACAATGATATGTATTTTATTCTATTTCAATACTATTTAGGTTTTTTTTTTTTTTTTACTAAAATAAAAACCATAGCTGTTATGTAATAAGGAATAATAATAATAGAGCCATACCTGAAGATTCGGTGCCGATACCACCAATCGTTCTCTACATACATATATCTAGTAACGCTATCCAAAACCCAAATCTACTCAATCAGACTTACCGTAATCTTCCCGTCTATGTTTCCGTTCACCCCTCGGAAGTTTACGTGTTAGTTCAGTGTTTAATAACATTTTAGGGATCCATTCGTTACTAAGTCCCACAACCTTACGCCCAACGCCCATCTTAATCGCCGCAATGATATAACCTGAATTATATTTACTGGAAGTAGTTTTCTTAAGTCAGCGTTGTGTAGCCTTCTAATAATAATTATTCATTGCATTCTTTTAACAAGCATAGCATAAATCATTTCTCTCTCGGTTAACTCGTCCTTTTTTGAGTCCGAATATTTTACGTAAAACTTTATTTTCAAGAACCTTAAGCTGCTCTTCATCTCATAGGGTAAGAGGCGTCGATTTACACCCGTAAAGAACATTAGGAAGCATAATAGTTTTTAAATTCTAATTTTTACTTTTTTGAAGAGAATGCGCGAGCTAAGAAATTCGGCAATTTAAAAATAACAGGCTTCACGCCTTTAACGTCGTTTTCATTAGAACGTCAGTTACTGTAGAACCTAAATATTTAAACCTGCCTACCTGTTTAAATGTATTTCCTCTTATATCTATATCACCAAAATTTTCCCGTTTCTACTTAAACAAATATATCCCGTTTTATCCGCATATATTTCGAGACCTAGCTTCTTACAAGAGATTATCAACGTAGTATTTAATTTTATAGTTTCCTTGTTCCCACTCAATAATACCAAATCATCAGCTACCTAAGTTGTAAAATACTGTATGTGATAAGAAAAAAAATGTATCGTAAGGTATGCTTCCCGGAGCAACATAGTCATTAATGTATATTTTATATTTATGAAATAAAACAAAACAGTCTAGGAATAATAAAAATAGGAAATAAAACAAAGGTTAGACGTGATATCATAGACACCGCCTTCCTAAATTATATTTATGTTTCTTAAATGCTGTCTAAATATAAATTTATTACATTTGGCCTGATACTATTCTCCTGACCGTAGCTAAAACGTTGTTTTAGCAATTTTTTTTTTTTTTAGCATTCTTTCATTTTTCAGCCCAATAACAAAATATTTTTCTGTCTTTATAGGTCATGATTTTATTGATTCAATTATGCAGTTATTAAAAAATGTTGGCACTATGTTGCAGAAATAACATGTAAAAGAAGAAATAATTTTTAATGTCTAATTGAAGGTACTTCTATGTCATGCATATTATTCATCTACATTATAAATTTCCCAACTTTTTTCAAATTATATGAAAAAAAATTTAAATAATTAATATTTTTATTTAAACTGGTTCTAATTTTATGTATAAATCAAACATTTTCAACATGTTTAGATATGTTAGAAATTTAACTCCTAGAAGTATAACACTTATTAAATTTCCATTGTACATTTCAAAATTCGACACCTTCAGAGCAACTATACTGTATAAGTTTTCCATCAAAAGAATCTACTTTCCTATGTTCAAAAAAAAAGTGTTACAGACTAACATTTTAAATAAAAATTAACTAATCTCCCTAAGATGGTATTATTTTTTAAAATTGTGTATTTTTATTGACTTTTAACCTCCATAGCTATGTTCGCTGACGATACAGCTGTGTTCTCTCAACATGATGACATAATAACAGCTAGAAACACTTTGCAAAGTTACCTTAATGATTTAGAACAATATTTCACTTCATTTCATGGTTGATTAGCTTGAATATTGAAAAATGCAACTCAAAAATTTTTACTCTTCGACGCCCCACCAGATCCACCGGATCTAATCCTCAAAGGTAAAAATGTGAAATGGAATCCTGCAAGTGAAACAGTAAGATACCTGGGAATTCACCTAGATCGCCGCCTTACCTATATACCTGGAATCACCCTATCAAGATCAAACTAACTCAAACTTATGCAAGGTTAGCAATGCTATATGTTATCCTAAACAGAAATTCCAAACTAAAACCAGAAACAACTGTTCTTATATTTAAAACAATCCTCAGGCCACTGCTGATGTACGGCTGTGAAGTCTGGGGAGCGGCATCCTTCACGAAAAGGAAAAAAACTACAATCTTTTCAAAGTCCTAAGAATCGCAGTTAGTGCTCCTTGGATCATAAGCCAATAGCATTGCGAATTACAAGTGGAGTAAATAGAGGATTATATAACAAAACGGTTCATGAAGTTCCACTCCCAGTTGCCGACAGTTAAAGGAGCAGTGATCTACAACCTGGGAAATCCAACCTCAACACGAAGACTGATGCCCAGACTAGTGCAGGACATTCTTTTATAAATTTTTAATAAATATAAAATTAATTCATAGTCACAATACCTCTATTTACATATTATTATTATTCATTATTATTATTTTTTTTCTCTCTTTTCTTCTCTCTTCCCTTTTTCAAAATAACTTGTTTCTTTTTCCTATTAAAAGACAATTGTTTGTTTTATTTAAGTGTACCAATATCATTATTTTTTGTCATTAATTTTACTTTCCTCTTTTATTAAGAAGCATTATTCTTATCTATTTCTTTTCTTTTTTTTTTCTTTTAATAAGAACATTGTATATAGTTAGGGGTGTCATTTGTATGACGAAACCCCCTCATAATCAACTGTTAAAAAATATATATAATGTAAGTTATATCAACCATGTAAGGCCCACCAGGCCGATCTGGTATAAAAATAAAATAATAAATAAATTGACTTTTAACATAAAACTTCTAGATTATAATTTAAAATTTATTATTAAGCATCACAAAATTCCAATCACTAGAGACTTGGCCAGCTCCAGCATAGATCGCCAGTAAATTGCTCTGTTAATTGGTACTGGCTTCCAATTTCTGAGACCAAGCAGTTTACTTGGATTGGCAGCCAAACAGTTTTGCAAGAGTAAACAATTGTCTTCACACTCATGATTCCGAATAGAGGTTCATAACCCGGCTCTGTGTAGACTTAAAACGTTCAATAAAGCTAAGGTATAGTTCAGTTGAGCGCTCATAGTGCAATGGGTCATATCTTTCATGTGGTTGTGTCAGAATTGGGCAAAAATTAAATTTGATTCTTGCCTTAAGTAGGGGTTTTCTAATACAAAAACATTAAATATAACATACTTATTTACTACGTACCTATTTAAGTTATCTCAACTTGCTGTCGACAGACATTACGAAATATTGAGCTCCATTATCAGACAACAGACTCAACCTATATTCTAATTTTTATCCAAATTCCTCATCCCCCTCTTAAAATGCAGTACAACAGATTATTATAGTTACCAACCCACACTATAAATAAAACCTAATAGGTCCATGGGCCTTTGGAGGAAATAAAAAAACATTAGGACAAAATTAAAAGTTTGATTTTACCAAGCCAAGTTCTGAACGTGGATCGAGAGACGAGGCGGCATATGGAGGTAGAGTAAATCTTTTAGCTATCCCAGCGGACGAAGTTAACTTCTGGAAGATGAGAATATTTGAAAAGGAAGTTATTCGAGATCTGGGAATCTCGGCTCAAAAGGTTTCTTTGTTGTCCATGAAATCTGCGAGCTTTTTTTCATTCTTAAATCGGGCCCGAATCATTCAGAAAAAAAGATTTAGGAGGCCTTTCCAGATAGGATTTGTTATATTTTTCGTTTTACATCAAAGAAGAAAATTTCGTGGAAATTGAAGAGCTTTTTTATTCTCGCTTGTATATTTATCTCATTTATCGCCGTTTTGTTTATTTATTTTTCATGTTTGAGCTCGTTTATAGGTTAATTGTCGTAACGTTAATATTGGTATATTAATATAACAATCATAAATAATAATGTAACAATGTCCATAAAAATTTTCATTTGAAAAATCACAAATTAAGTAAAGTGAATAAAAACATGAATAATTACAATAAGATCTGCAAGTCTCTAGGCCACCACAACTGTTGTCTCTGATTCCAATGATTGCAATTTAGAGTCAGTCTTTCTGTCAAAGAAATGAATAAAGCTATCAGTAACAGCCACTTTGATGATAGGAATTTCAAGATGTGTAATAACTCAGGAATTCAGGAATGGAAACATAGGAATTCAATGTGTAATAACTGGTCAGAATAAAAATTTCGTGTTAATTTTTTTTTGGAACTTCGGAATGGAATGACTGATTTTTTATATTTGCCTTTTTCGCTGTATGAACTCGATGCAATATGTAAAGTAGCTTCATGAATACTTTGTAATCAGTCAGTGATTATGTTTAACGTCTGTCAGGTAGACTAGAAAGAATTTTGAAATGCTCTTTTCTTTTATGTCATTTATGGCTTGTCTATGACAGTCTTTTTTCAACTAGAGGCCCAGATAACGTACTAAGCTAAAATTTGGTATTGGAATATTAATGAAAACACATGAGAACAACAAACGGTTTTTTAGTTGTGGATGTGATGAATAAGATTTTCGACTTGATCATTTATAATTTAAGCATACAAATACGATAACTTTGTTCCTTATAGCGATAATAAGTTATACCTAAACACTAATTGTTATAAATTCGATACTACCAGTGAATTTGAAATTATCGTCCAAGAATCGATCCAAGACTGGTTCGAATCCAGCCAAGGCTGACTTATATTTCGTGACGGACCCTCGGAATAAAATTTGTAATTTCTATAATGGTTTTAAAACCCCTTTATAAAAGATAAATAAATAAATAAAAATTATATCAATTCAACATTCTATTTAAACTATAATTCATATTTAATCAGAATTTTAGACTGGAAATTAGTTAGTAGTTCTTAACAGATAATAAATCTATTCATAAATTTAACTTAATTATTTAGTTTTGAATTAAGTAAAGAAACATTGAGTAATATTTATCAGCGTTTTCTCTTTTAAAATGACCTCAACAATTTCTGTCGCTCAAATTTTGGTGGTTCAGGAAAAAACAAGAAAGGTGGTCACGTTTTAAACAATTCTAGGGACAGGAAGTTTGAATATTATGGGAATAAGCCAATATTTCCAATAAATAATTAAAAAATACAACTCAATGTTCAGTTCTCAAAAATTTGATTTTGGATTTTCGTAGCTCTCTATTACTCCTCTAATCAGTTATATTTCTGTGAAACTTAATTTATGGTATAATGGAATTATTCGGGCATTCATTATAAAATATGAAAAAAAAAATGTATAGACTTATTTTCAAGTGCAGGTATCATTGATTTTGCGATCATGAGGAAGACACATTTTAGGGCGAGGAGGGCGTGGCCTATGACAGTTGCAAGTTTCTTGATATATGGCCGTTATTGGTGACTATCCGATCCCTCCTAAAGTTTCCCCTAATTCTAAACTCAGGGGATTTCAAAACCCTAAAATGGTATCCATTATGAATATTCGCACCTCGAAACTCAAGGGCGAGCTTAAACAACCAAATTATCCGTGTACTATATACATAAAATAATTAGTACTCCGGGTTGATTATTGAAAGGTGGCTTCTTTTCTAAGCCTTTAGCAGAATATTTACAAAATACATGGAAAGTTTAAGTAATATTAATGTAATTAATTGTGTCTACGATTTGGCCTAGAAAGCGTAAAATTTAAAGTGAAATTTCTTTTTTTTTTAGAAATTAGTTTGTATAATATAGTGGCATAAGATAAAAATTGAAAAAAACAAAACAGCAAAAATCAAATTATAAAAACATTAGGGTTATGCACAAACAGTAGGCAGCTCCATTTATCGGTAAGAACGGATTATAATTTTAAAAAAAGATTAAGTTTTACTCTTAATGGAAGGAGTAGAATTCCGTGCTGTAGATACCTTTTTTTTTATTGAGTGGCGGTCCACTAAATGAAAAGCTTGACCCCCAACTATGGTTAGGCAATACAGGACTTCAATGTAAGTCTTGGCCGAAAAAATAAGAAGAATTCAGAACAGGGACATATCCTATTATAAAAATGAGAATGATAACGTTATTAAAATAGGCAAATCTTGTACTTTAAAGCAATACAGTAGTAACAATTTTCACATTCGAACTATATATTTTTCTGATTGTTTCTCTTATACAGATTTAACACTAATGTAGTCTGCTATAATTTAATAATATATTGTGTAAAAAGATTGTTGTGTTCTTCAAAACAGATACCTTATTAACTAAGTATTTTATTAGTACGATTCGATTATCAACTATGAAGAATCTAATTAATTATTTATTACGATTAATAATCATTTAATACGTAAACAGAAAGTAATGTCTATTCATTTAAAATAAATTAAAATGCAAGAAAATAATTTAGTAGCCTTTACGTGTTTTTTATTCAGGAAGTAGGGTTACCTGTTACCCTCATCAAAAGTTTACAATCAAACTTTGATTTATTTCAATTAATAAGTAATTATAATTGTTCAGTAAAACTAAAAAATGACTAAAAATATACTTATTTTGAGGTATAACTTGCTAAAATATAAATAAATAGTTATGGAATCTACCCAGACAATAAATTTATATTCAAACACGAAAGGTGAGCTATTTTCATTTAAAACCTGAATGAGGTTTCAGAAAAACGTTAGGATAGCTGAAATATCTAAAAGACTCCTGAATTTTTTTTATTATTGAATTCCTATATTATACTTGAGGTATATCAATAAGTATTGTTTAGTGATATAGATGTTTAACAAAATAGTTTAAATGTTGAACTCACTAACGAAAAGTAAATCAAAAATTTCATGCCGTTTTTCAATTTCAGGCGCTTTTTAAATATTGCTCGATTAAACTATCTTAAAGTCTCCTCTTCCCGTTTTGAGATAATATTTCAAAAGTGACATAGGACCGTCGCTCCCCTGGGGGTTTTAGCGGGGCGGGTCCAGCGTGGAAGGATTGCCTCTTTTGTATTATGGTGATTATAATTAATTTTAGTATGTAGTTGTATCTCTCCTTAGTTCATCTTAACTATCTTAAAGTTTCCTCTTTCCGTTTTAAGCTAATATTTCAAAAGTGATATAGGACCGTCGCTCCCCAGTGGTCTTAAAGGACGTGATGACCGTGCGGGTTCGAGCGCAGGTGCCAATGCGTTTGGTTCGGAACGTTGTGGGTTCAATTTCCACCTGGGATAGTTAACATTCATTTTTCGGCGGTCCCGAGGAATGAATCTTGACACTCCCACCTTGGTTAGAACGCGGCGGCAACTATGGTAGCCATCAGGGGTTGACCATTAGGCCCACTTGCCGGACTTATTCCACCCACCAATCAGTACCCAGGGGTCTTAGTGGGGTGGGTCCAGCGGGGAATGATTGCCTTTTTTGGTGTTTTGATACAACTCTGCCAAAGAAATATCCACTGGGACTGAACAAGTTTCATGTTTCCACGTTTTTTTTTGTTTTTTTTTCATTTTTTCAACTACATCAATGGTACTGCTACCCTACCCTTTTACAACACCATATGTCGAACGTGTTAAATGCTTTTCCTTGACAGCTAAATTATGTCCTATACGTTCTTATAATTTATTAGGCTCTAGAATACTCCGATTCCTGGGAATGCCTTCCTCCTCTTATCTTACTCATGCCAGTCTTTTGTCCAAGTAGAGGTCCGAGTATGCCACCTTCATATGATACATACATAGATAAATATCCTCATGCCGGAGATAAGAATCATTTTTGAGAGGAGTTGATCAGATCATTAGTAGAATAGAATTTTCGAACAATACTCTAGGAGGCAATGCGTATGTAGTAGATTTTGGATAGTAATAGGGCATAGTAAATATATCTTATTTTGTTGTTATAGTATGTGTTTCCGTTTAAATAAATTCAGTATATCTTACCCTACTCTGTAGTCGCATTTCGTAATTTATTATTAAAACTATGACAAAAGAGTCATAGACAAATTGTAAAAAAAAAAAAATGGTTTATTGAAGCGATATTTTCTTTTTTATATTTAAAAGAATATATTTGTTGAATTTAGTATTGTTGGTTTAATTTATTTTGATTCTAGTCGTATGTTTCACTTATGTTCTAGGAGGAGGATAACTATCCAGCCAGAACATTCCAAGTGAGGAGTGGACAGCCTAACCACAAAGTTTCCCTAAACTCTACTAGTTGAGGGACAGTAGTTAACGACAGCGAGTTCCGACTGTCAACCCCAGGCCAGAGGGAGCCGGGAGATCCAGTCAGCCTTTGAGGGCTTTACCTCAAATCGTTGGCCGGCTAATATGGGTAAACACTAATGAGAAATTTATTCATTCTGATTGTTGTTCAAAGTTGAGCCTTTGTAACTACACCTAGCCTTTGTCTGCTCGAGCACTCTAACTTCAAAAGACTAATTCTAATGCTTGAGGAAACAAAGCCCTTATCTATAGTACCACTCTCGGCTAACCTTGATTATAGGATAAAGCCATCTTATTTTATAAACCCATATACATTTCCTCTAAACAAAATAAGTTTGTGTTTCCATATATAAAATAGTATATATGAGGAGGAGAATATGGTGATGTCAATGAAGAACAAAAATAAGTAAAAAGATATTTATTAGTGCTAACGTTCTGATCAGGATTTCAGAATATTTATTTTTTGTTTTCCACTCCATGTTTATTTTTTAAATATTTGCCGTCAGCCTTTATATTTCTCTTTATAATTTCCTTACTTTTACCCATCTAGTAATATAACTTATGTATTACGTATCCTTGGCTTTTCCGTTAGACACGTCATCTATTCAAACATATTTTTTAACTCAACTCACCTCTAACAATTTTAATAAAACTCGGTGAATCAATGATTAATTAAGTGTTCTTCAACGTCAGATAGGTTTTATCCTGATTGAAATAAATTTAGAGAACTTATATGCCGAATTTTCATCAAAATCTTTAGTTTTGTTTATTCGAAAAAAAAAGTTTTCATTGTTGATAATAATATACAATATGTAAATACAAAATAGTAACGACTTTTCGAATAACTAAAGAGACAAATGTAAAATAGATAAATCCTATTCGAACCAACGATAATTCCCGATCGCTTTGTTATCTCTTATTAAACCGCCGTATTCTAGGCAAAATTTATATTTATTATATCCATCACCAGAAAACTTAAATATGAACTTTTATAGCAACAGAAAAATGAAAATTATATAATTTCTGTCTTCTTTAGTATTTATCTTTTATTTCTGAAATCACAAAAATAACTATTAACTCAACGGAACTCACTAACCTACACGAAACCGGAGGGACGTAAGTAGGTTAGGCGCACCGCACCAAATTTTAATTTTTAAAATATAGGAAAAACTGTAAAAAATAATTCCTATCAAATGTATGTTACTCAATACAAATGATAGTTCTTTCAATAAATTTTACTGTAATGTTTATTTTTTTTAAATAAAAATGTTTTGAGGTTGATTTGCCCAAGGTATGTTAAATATGCTACTGTCAAGTTAAAGACAAGTTACAGTCAGAACAGCCACTATCGCAGCGAATGCAACACATGATTCTGTATAATAGTTGTCACCATGATAACATTTAGAATCGTGATAATATTGTCACAATAGTATAGTATAGAGTAATAGTTGAAGGTAAATGTTACAGAAGTGAAGATACTGTCACGTTGAAACAGCAAATCGCATCCTGCTACATTAGAGCATCAAGAGAAATCAAGCGTTTTTTTTTTTTGTTTTTTCCGTTTTCTTCAGGAGTCGAGCGAGATAGTGAGAACATAGTGTGGTGTGAAATAATAACCAGGTGATAAAATAGCACCTGGTGGCATTCGCGGTGTAATAATGACTAAAACATTACAATATGAGAATATGGGATATCCAAGAGACCGGGGGATTTGAAATTTATGTATTTATAGTCTTCAACATATAAATAACATATAACACTCACAAGTATTAAATTTCCCGTGTTTCTCTTTGCCACCTTTTCCACCAACTTCTCCAGGGTGCAGCATCTTCAGGTAAGAAAGAAAATTGGAAGGGTGTAGAAGAATGCTCCCTCTGAAGGAACTGTCTTTGGCAAAGAATTAATGACTGAACTCGACCGGCCCTCGAGTGGAGCATTGACGTCCTCGTGGACCTAAGCCAAAAAAAGAGGGCGCAAAGTCATCAAACTAAAAATAACCCATCCCTTTACCCTTTGGTTTCAGTTCTGTCACCTGAAATTTATATAAATATAGTCTCGATACAGCAATTAAAATTAAAAATAATAAATAACGAAAATGATTGTGACAGGATAATCCATAGGACATGAAACAATTTGTTGCAATTATGAATTTCATAAGTACAGATTTTCTTCTCTTGTTAGAAATATAAAACTGACAGTTCCGACTCCCTGGCCTCTTTTGGATAAATATTTTTGGTATAGTAGATTCTGCTTTCTTAATTTTCTTAAACAGGAGTTAATTGGTGCTAGAAGAGAGGAAAATAATATATAAAATAAATAAAACTTTTGCTTAAAATAAAACTATATTTATACTAAAACAAAACGACTAATTAACAACTTGTTAGGCGACCCGGTATTACCACTATTCAATAACATATTTTTTTTTCAACCTTTAATTTTTAAGTCCCATGAATGGGTAGTTTCATAGGAAGCTTGGGGAGGGCGGATAGTGTAGTAAAAGTTGAAGAAATTAAACTCCTTAACCTCATTTGATGCATTTTAAGAGGGGACTGAGAAAAAGAAATATGGCGGATATAGATGGGAAGGGGCCGTCCATTACTCAAGTGGATGAGGCTCAGTTCTTAGCAATCTGTGAGCGGTGGGCGGCGCCGGTTTGAATCTGGCCTGGGGAGTTGAACTGTGTGTGAGCTGGGGCCGCCACGAAATGAATAACATGACCCTCCAGCATGGTTAGAATAGGTAGGGCTTACTAAATCAAAGAAATCCATGAACAAGTCATGATTTGGAAAATTATAGTGATTACACTCGTACCATATCACCACGGTTATGAGAATAAGAAGTAAAATGTTTTGTTGAAAATTTGTTAATCAAGGATGTTTTAAGCACAAAAGATTCAAATTAGTTTCAGATAAAGGAAAAATATTGTATGTTATACAAATATTTTTAAAACGCTACTTATACTTAGTTCTTTCTATATTTTTAGATTGAATAGTATTAAGTATGTATCACCAAATACAATCTTGTCAATCGTAATTTTTAAGACTAGCAACGAACTCATCACTCTACGTTTCAAACAAGTCCCATTCACACTGACCTATACATTCCAATTATAACGAACAACATTCATATGACTTACAAAGACATGGAAATTTCTATACATTTGTACGACAGATAGCAACAAATGACATCCCTGACGTAACTCGGAGGATAATGAGAAGTTGGATGAGGGAAATCCTAATGTAATAAAATAATTTACTTACTATTTTAATTTGTAATGTTGATTGATGTAAATAATTTATTTACATCAGGAGGATGCACCACTGGGTGCAGTCTCCCTCAATTCAACACATGCTTTTCTTGAATGGAACCATTTGCTGGTTGTAAACTAGATTTACAGGATCAAATAAAAAATTGTAAAAATAAAAAAAAGAAGTACGTGTCACAGAGAGGAATTTTCACAATAAAAAAAAGGTTTGTTCTTTAAAAACAGTTTCATGTATTAATATCATTAGGATTTAAATTTACTTTACTTTATAAAAGAATTTTAAATGTATTTTGCGCTGAACGAAAAAATTAGTCATAATTTTAGGGTTTTTTCTCAAATAAAATGAACTTCCGGTATCGAATATGCTTGTAATGATTTAATGTCTACAAAATAATAATAATAATAATAATAAAATAATGATAAATGCGCGCAAGATTTAGAAATATCCAATATACTCCAAAAAATGTAATTTACAGGAGTATACAAATATAAAGCGGAAAAGTTTTAATGGATAAACAGTTTACTTATTATTGTAACAGACCAAACAGAAATATTGTTATAATAGATACAAAAATATTATTTTTTATTATAGACCCATGATATTTAACTTTCCATTAAACTAAATTTAAATTTAATTTTTTAAATTATTATTATTAAATCAAAATATTCATATTTCGTTGTTTCTTTGCATTATATGTCTTTATATTTTTATTTCATTAATTATGTTATTTTTCAAACATATTTAATTACCTATATATACGTTCCCACTTCTTTCATTACTTTATTTGTATCTATTTTCATTCTTTACAATTATTTACTTCAATCATTCTTTATAACTGCTTATTCATTGGTTATAACCTTGTTTTTTGTTCTTAGCCCTGATGAAGGCTAGAAATTCAGGACGAAACGTTGGAACTAATAAAAAAGTTTTGTTTTTGTGATCTTCTCTGACTGCCCCTCAAACCATATTCTCCTCATATATATTATCCACGGCCAACTATCTTCTTTTAAGTATTTTAATTTTTGTTCGTGTTCAAATATATTTTCATATTCTTAACGAAATCGTTTTTGTAAAATATCTGTATGTACTAGAAACTAAATATTAAGAAAAAAAAAAGGGTGCATTGTTATCAGTATAAATACCATTCTCGAAGGAAAGGCGTGTTACAAATAGAACGAGATTAGAAGGAAACTTTGAAGGCACAAAAAGTGAATTCGTCAATGATAAACGAATTTCTTCTACAAGACAGGGCAAGTATTCCGCGAAGGCATTTGCCCGCATTTGGAAAGCCCTCATCAATCTCTGTCTTCATTAACACTTTTTCCATCCCTCCCCGGATCTCGAGAAGGTAAGCAATGGAAGGAAATAAATTAAGATCTTTTTATCCATTCAAACTTTTTTTTTCTCCCCATTATAAGTTCTATCAGTATTCTAATACCAATTTCATCAAATTACAAGGGATGTCACCGAAAAGAGGTTTTGATATATTAATGTTTCAGAAAACAAGCTAGAAAAAAGTTATTAAATACAGTTTCGTATGATTAATTTAACCCGATTTAATTTAAAATAAATTAAATAAAAACTTTTTATCTCGCAATATTTTATTTTTATCTTATCACTCGCAATATCTTTTCCTACACTGATTTCTTATTAATTACAAACTATCAGATATACATATATATCATCAGGGGGTACGAAAAAAAAAATCCTACATTGATTAGTTGTGTTTTATAATAAAATGGCATTTTATGGCAAATATTGGGCGTGTCCACCCAAACGCCCTTCCTTAAAAACTTAAGCTACTAAGACCAACACAACAATAACCAATACAAATGTTGGTTCAATAAATATTTTTCTTTTATTTAAAAATCCTTGATGCTCCTTACTTTGTCACAAATCAAATCACCACCTCAATGTCCCCTATGTTGCCGATTTGGCCAGAACCAGATACCGTTCCTTCCTTAATATACTTCCCAACAACCCAAACCAACTCGTTTCTAACCTGGCTTCTCCTTCACAACCTAATAATCCTCCTAGGTGTCTGAAAAGAAGATGGGCTCGAGATCTTCTCCTTTGGAAGTGTTTTGGAGTTCTATCAATGGGTAGATTCTCCACATGTTTGTATCATGTCATAATATCACTTACAGAAAATTTACTTGATGTATATACATGTATACAGTTGTAAATAACAATAAATAAATTATAACAAAAAAAATCTTTTATTTATTTATTTTTTAAGGTTCTGTTGTTAGAAAATTCAATCATTTATTCCTTCGATGAAAGAAACATTTCTGGATATTTACAGATTTCGGTTTATTTGAAAAATGAATACAACAAAAGGAACCATTAGAAAATATGCACAATACTACAAAAACAAAAATACATACTTCAACACGTTATAGTGGTTTGATCCATAAGATTTCTTTTTTGTTGTATAGAAAATTTAATTGCCTTTGAAATTCACATTTGAAAAGGATCTAAAAAGGATAGATTAGTCGAAAACCGCACATTGAAAATTTCATTAAAATAAAATACTGTTCTGAGGTGGTATAGAAGATACAAAACCAATGCCTATCCGTTCAAGATCTTCTTTTTTTTGGTATTTTATTAGTGTTGAAATAATCATTGTTCATAAATAAATTTTTGACCGCACTTGAAATTGTGAACTATTTCGGTCAAGAAGACATAAGACCAAAACATAAATTACCTGCATTATACTGTGTAACTATACTGGGTGTAGTTCACTCAATTCAGCATTATCCAGCCCATCCTTTTTTGAATATTTTACGTAATACTTCGTTTTCGAAAACTTTAAGGCACTGTTCTCTCCTTACTGTAAGTGGTCACGTTTCGCATCCATAAGCAATTACGAAGTTGAAAAATATCAAGCATTATCCGCCTTTTTATTTATACAGTCTATATAAATTGAAAATTTAGTAATCATTCAAACGAACATATGAAACGTTCTGAGAGATGTACAGATCTCGAATAAGTCGAAAAATCAATACACTAAGAGAAATGGGTTTTCAAGGAAAAATGAGAAAATTACTTTTAAAACAGTGGGTACAATCTTCAACTTTGCCATCTTGTCGGACCAATATTAGGGCCCGAATTAAAAGATTTTTCATTTAATTTATATTATATCTTTTAAGGGAATTTCATTGTCTTTCAGATATTAAAATACCTCTTTTCAAGAGGGCTTTGAAATGAATATATTCGTTGTTTTTTCAAATGAGGTGAAAAAAAAGAAAGTAAAATTATATTAATTAATACACATTAAAATAATTTTTAGAACCTTCCATATATTTCCCACTAACTTGGAACTTCGAACAATTCTTCGAAACCTTTCAAGTTCAACGAATTCAAGTGTGAAACTATCTGGGATATGATGAATAAGCATGAAAGGGCCTTTTTTAGTATAAATATTTTTTTTTTTTAAACTAAAATGTGGCTGAGGTCCAATTGAAGGATATTATATTTGTTTACTTGTTTTGTATTCTGAACTAGGCTTATTAAGAAATACATGATAATAATAATAATAATGCTACCCGAAGGTTCGATTCCAATACCACTAATCGTTTTCTACATAAATCTGTCCAGTGACGCCCCTCCAAATCCTCCCACTTACATTTCGATTGCTATGTACTAGTAGCAGATTATATATCGGGATGCCAGGATAATCACTGAAGGCAATTATCCAAAAAATAAGTTAATTAACTGATTATAAATTGAGTCCTAAAAAACTATTATTATAATTGGAGTCCATTCCAAAGGCTATTTCAATGTTTACCAGTTTACCAATTAAATACCTTTATATTTATAAAATGTTGTTACCATTAATTATATAGGACAATAAAGAGTGGTATATTGGGTTTTATAGTAGTATATAAACTACATAAAGAAACTAAGTATTTATTTACAATTTGTTATTATATGATTCAAATGATTCAGATAAATGTTGCCATAAAATATAGATTATTACATTATTACTTATTGGTTAATTTTATACTTATAGCTGCTGATGCCGTGGGATGTAGTGCCGTAGGTGTCTTCTGTTTCATAAGGGATGTCCAGGTCTCGTGGCCCTTCTCAAGACTTCGTCTGGTCGAAGTGCATCCTGTAAGTCTGCCTCCTGACTGTGGTCCTCCCCTGTCTAAGCCTTCCTGTTGAGTGTGTCTGTCTGCTCTTCTAGATTTCCTCCGTATTTTTCCCCACTTCCCTTTTTATGGCGTTACCTTATTTTGAAATCTTTTCAATGGTCATCGATGTCCGAAGACACCCGAGGCAGGGGTCCCCCTCCTCAGGGCCGAGGATGTGTAAAAAAAGTTTGACACGTCCAGGAAGGGCCTGCACCTGGTTTATTTGATTCTGGTCCTTCGTCACAGCCTATTTTGTGTTAGAACACTTAAAGGTTAGCCAATCTAATTTTCTTAGGGGCCTCTGGTAATGTGACAAACTTAATACAGATGTTTTCATATCCGGGGACGCTAAAAGCTTCGCAGAAGGATACCTTGACCAGGTATAGGGGCAGATGACGAAACACCTTAATAATACCCAGGATTGTCAAAAGACCAATACATAGCACGATCTACCTCTCGGACGTTTACCCATCGGTTTAGTGCTTATTAATATTTTAGGGATCAGTAGGAGTGAGTAATAATTTAAATTTTCTATTTCTATGGTAAGAGAATATAAAGTGGAAAGAAAAATTGAAGCCGTAGGAAGATAGCGAAGAAGAAATAAACTTAAAACAATAACAATTTTTTACACTAGAAACTTGCAGCGGCCACCTGCTACAAGCACAATCAGTTACTGACCAAGAGAAGAGGCACTGGCCAGTTAAAAAGAAATATGTCCCCGATAGGTTGACTTTATCGGAATCGTTGAAATATACAGCTACAGTCATGAATATTTCCACGATTATTCATAACCTATTCTTTTTCCGCCCCCTTTTACTTCATTTAAATTCTACTCATAAAATTCTCTCAAAACTTAAGAGTTCTATTTATCTTTGACATGAGAGTTATAGATTTTTAAGTTTTGTAGCCAACTTATAACCGACGTCAAAGAGGTCGTATATTGTTAAAATTGAAACGGATGGACATTTTCTTAAAACAATAGTTAATTTAACAACTTATCATTGGTTAAAAAAAAATGGTTCCTTTTTAAAATTAAAGGCCACTGAAAAACTTTCTTTTTTTAACTCTATAGATAATTATTAATTTTCATAAAAACCACTAATCGTCAATGATTAATTAATTGGGTTAATATTCTTCTCACTATCTTTCATAGTTGACATTATTTTTTAATTAAATCAAATTATAAATAAATTATAATAAAAATAATTATAAATAAATAAAATTGTAATAATTAGAATAAACCACTACGACCGAGGCAGGGTTATTGATTCCTTACTTTGTAAGGAAGCACTGTTCTCAGAATAATTGTTATACTAGGAGATAAAATATTTCTTAAGATTACGCTCAATCACCAGAATTTTCCCCAATTAAGGATATTCACTTTATGAGGCTGAGTGGTCTCCAGGAAGGCTCCAGAATCTACAGTGTTGACTTACGGCTACAGTGTAAGAGAAAATAATTATCTGCCCAGCCAAATATGAACCAAACTCCTTAGAGTTAGCATAGTTCCTTACGACAGAGCCACTACACTCAGCAATAATAAATAAATACAAATTTTTTTGTAGTAATAATACTAAATAAAAATAATAATAATAAATATAAATATTATAATAATAAATAAATAGACAGTTTTATTTTCATCAGATTATTCTTGATTCTCTCGTTAAGAAGTTCTCTCAGTGATATGCATATGCATGATCTGCATACTTGATCATTTTGACTAACGACGCTGCGTCAACCTTATACTTTTCATTACTTTCTAAATAATTAATATGAATCTATAAGGAATCTCCAAGGTTTAGATAGTAGTCAATAATATAATCCTCAATAAACCTCTTTAGATGGATGAATACGATATTTCTTTTGTATCTGCATTGCTATAGGGTTTGACCAAATGACAACTGGGCCTTGAATCTCGAATCGGACTAGCCTTCGCCATCAATAGCAAGGAAATGTGATCTTCATTGAGCGAGAGAGTCGAAGCCGACTAACCCAGAACTTGGAGAACCTTGAACTAGAAGAGATCCACGAGCTCACTACCAGGCACTGCCTATCGACCTGCACCGGGACCAGAGGGGGCCCCCGACCACAGGCAGTGCAGTCATGGTCCTACCTCTACGAGAGATCGCCCTCAGGGCTGCCACTTTGGAGTCGGTAGCCGGCGTACCTGTCACCTGTCTCCACAACCTACGTACGTACTATACTGTATAATACAAGTTCCGTTCCACTGACTTGTTCGTTCTAATTATGTTTCTTATATGCAACGTATATGTTTATTATAATCATTATACATATATGTTATTAATAATATTTAAATATAAAAAAAATCATCTATCAGAATCATTTTAACAGCCATAATATCACTCATTATTATCATAGATATAAAAATTAGTTACTTCTAATACGTAAACTGTATAGTAAATCTTACCAAGCCGTATGTCATCCATACATTATTTTTAAGGTTTATAGAATAATTAATTATTGCTGATGATTAACAAGAAATATTTAAATTAATTAATTTTAATTGTTCGAGTCCTAAAACTTTTGTAATTAGATTTCATTTCCAAAGGCTTCTTATGGATTTACCAGTTACCATTCAGTGGATATACATTTTATCATATGATATATCGCCATATAATATTTTATGTCCTGACTGTGTTGGTTACTAGGTTCTGTTAAATGAGTTTGGATTTTAGCATAATAAAATGTTATAGATTAGAAATAAACATATAAAATATGTAGTTATATCTCTATTGGTCTATGGAAACAATTTTTTAGTGGGCAGTTAAAGTATAAATTACACTTTTTCTACACTCCCTAGATACACATGGTTAGTTCAGAGGCATTTTTATCAGGGAACACTAGAATATTTTAATCACCCCTCTGTTATTTAGTGTATTTAGGGTGTGAACAGTATTGAGAAACTGAAACTACACGAGCATACCATTCAAATTATATATCTGTGAGAAGAAACCACCTAATCCAACTTTTTTAGCTAATAAAGTACTTTAGACCAAGAGTGCAATCCTGGGGAACAAAAAAGTGTGGACTAATATAAATATATTGCTATAAAAGGAAAATATAAATAAAATATCATTTACTTTTATTTAGCGAAATATTTTCTTATATCAAATGAACTCGATATAAGCAGCACCCTATAATTTAGTTAGATTTTCCAAAAGTCTAATCTATGGAATACAATAAAATCAAAAGCAGTAAAAAAAAATCATAATTATCAATGCCTAGCTAAAAGAAGCTATCTACTTCTAGTAATCAAATTGCTTATATATAAATTTTACATATGGTGTATTATTGAGTATAAATATTGATTGGTTGGGTTCTCGTTTTTATAATCATGTAATAGACACAGTATAAACTATTTGAAGTATCTTAAAATCAGGACAAATCAACGATGAATAAGTATATGATCTATGTCTTGTAATTGTGTTGCATTGTCCATGTGCTGTATTAGCAAAGTAGAAGAGACACGAATACATCAGGTAACCCATTCAGACCCACATGCAATCTCACAAACGTTCCTCCGGGGTGTCTCAGAGAGCAAATATCGGCTCAGGGAGGACGGGATTCGAATCTCGACGTTGCGATGGACGGGATAACCTTGAGAGTCTAATTGCCATCCTCTGGATGCTAACCCATCTGCAGCTCCCTCAGGAAATCTCTACTAGTCCCTTAAAGCCCTTGCAGTAATTGGATCTTCTATCTGTCTCTCCTCTTTCTATCCCAATACATCTCCACTACCCCGATAACTAATTCTTTTCGCAGCCTTAAAGAGCCGACCCTCTGTCAAGCCATCTTATGTTTTCCCAGTTATAATGGGTATTTCATGGGATTCGACAGCGCGTAAAATCGATATATAATAAACCGGAAACGGGAAAATATGATATTTTGTAACACTCATATAAACAGCTAAAGCCTCGTTTAGCACTCCATTTCTCATTTGTTTAGAGAGAAAAAAAACGTAAGATTGAGTGTGAAAGCTAACCATATCACCTTGAATAAAGTACTTAAGGTTTTACTTTTTTTATAAATATAAAAAAAGATTTAACATTTTATCTATAATAATAAATATTGATCATCAATGTTTCTGAGGTATTATTAGCAGTAAAATATATCAATAAAAACACGTAGATAAAAAAAATTGAAAAATAAGCTTCAAATACAGGTTACGCTAGGATTTAATTTAAAATCGAGCGCGAGTCATTTATATAAAAAAATTAATTACCTTGACGTCAAAAATAATTAACTTGGTTCTAATTCTACCGCTTCTATTTGTTGAGTTTGTATGAATATATAAAAATATTCACACACCAGATTTCGTTCATTAAGAACTAATAAATTTTGCAGTCACAGAGCTGCAATATCAGTTTAATTCAACATTTCCTACTGATTTTTCATTTAACATATCTGAAATTAAATTGTAGTTTTGTTATTTAATAAAAAATATATACGAAACACATTAAAAAAAAAAGACATATTGGTTACTTTATGGGTTAGTAAAACGTGTCTTCTGCATTATATTGGGTCATTTCAGTTGCAATGTCCGTTTTTATTATTTCAGAAATTCTAAGTCGGATTAGTGGAATTTTCCCGTTTATTGTTTCTTTGTTTATTCAGAAATTAAGGCGTGAAACCCACCGGTCAACAACGCCAATATTTTATTCATGTATACATTTAGTGTTCAATTATATAAATTTAAAAAAAAATTATCTTTTTTTTATAGTATTTACTAGCATTACAATAGATTGCATATTTTTTAATATGACCCTAGAAACACGCGATTCTCGAGTAATATTTTTTTAGTTTATACTTGGGCATTCGGCAGCCTGATCTGCAGAAAAGATCACCATGAAGTTTGGGGCAGGATACTCTAATGAACGAACCACTCGCTGATGGTATGAAAAATATTTGAGCTGATGACAAAGATTTAGATAAACAACCCAAAGGAAGACCAACACCAGTAATTGACGACGATGAATTAGACTGACTGTAGAAGAAAATTCTTCCCAAACAGTTCAAGTTCAAGGAGCACAACTGAAAACAATTGCGCCAAAAAGATAATAACATGTGATGTTACATAGACCCATGCGCAAGACTTATCTCTAACATATTCAGAAAAATTTTTTAAGGACATTTTTCTTATGAGTAATATTTTTGAAAATGATTCTCAGGTCAAAAATGCAGTATCTGACATCATTCCTTCATCCTGAAATTTTTAGTTCTGGGATTGAAAAATCTATAACACGTTGGGAAAAATGTATGGTAAATATTTTGAATAAGAATGTTTTGCTAAGACATCATTTTCATAGGACTGTCAAATCTCCCCCATAATGGCCACTGTTTAAAATTTGTTATCCATTTAAATTTGTGTATTCATGGAAATATAACAAACTTATTTAATACTAAAAGTTAAAAAAATGGGAAAATTCAACTTCAACATCAACAAATCCTACATAAAAAAGGTAACATTAGATTAGATTTTATCAGTTATTTTATATCGTCATATTTGACGGTATGGACTAAAATATCTACTTATTAGAGAAGTAGGTAAAATAAAAATCTCTTACAATTGTGTAAAATATGAGGTGATGTTTCCAGGAAACATAAACATGTATATATTGGTCGTATAAAATAGTGTGTGAAAATATAAAACTTCATATATCTTGTAATGATGAACTTCATTTTATAACAGCAATGATCATTTTCAGAATCAATCTTCATCAAAATAAAATTATGAAAAAAGGTTACTTTAAACTTTTAAAAAAATGAAGTAGCTGACGAAGGGGTTCAGTATTACATCTAATTCCCTCTTGAAGACAGGCCTATCAGGCTAAGACCAAGATTAAAGTTTCCTCTTTAATCCTGGAATTTATCATAAAAAAAGTGCACAACACTTGAGATGAATGAAAGGAGGGAATTGGGAGCGGGCTGGAGAATGTGGAAAAAAAGACGAGCTGGAAGATAAAGGCCTTCCAGTTTTAATATCCGGCTTCAGATCATCATTCCCTCTCTCTCACTCCCTCTTTATCGGCAGCTTAGTCTTTTGTTAAAATATTATCCACCTTGTCTTTTAACTTCCTACCAACAAAAGAAAATGGGAAACAAGTCTTAAGGAGTATAAGATACTTTGTAAGCGTTTACAAATCCGGCAACCTCCTAAGAAAGATAATTATTATTTTTTTTTTTCAAAAAGTAAAAATTTCTTTATAATAGCGAATGTGTGTGTATATTATCGATAATGTATTTAACATCATATTTGTTGGAAAAAGTTTGGGTTGTGTGGATTAACTCTCTCTGCGCTGTTAATACCTATAAAATATTCAAATCCAGCCCGGAGGACCAAATATTATATCTAATTGTCAACTATAAATATGAACTTAAAGAGCTATAACGTAATGTAGTATGGGCACAATAATAGTACGAGATAAATTTTTCGAGTAACAGGTTTTCTTTTTTTTCTATTGAGCTATATTCATTTATCTTTATTGATAAAATAACAGTATTATCAATAATATTAGTTATTTATTGATAATTTCATTATTTTATAAAGAATAAAGCTTAAACTTGGTTCAGGCACAGGTTGATAAAAAGTCTCTAATTCCAAAATATTTTCACTTGCACCCTTTGCTTTCTCATCTTAACAAATAAAGTTATCAAAATGTCAGAAAAAAAAATCATTTCCTTATTTTTTTTATTAATCCGTAAAGCGTTATTGCATCATTAATAGAAATGGATTAAGAATAAATATGTAAAATATAAAACACACAACTAAGATTATCACAGTGAAAAAAAGAGCTATAGGTTTGAAATTATAGATGTAATTTAAAGAACTCCAGACGTAATAAAACTACAATATGAATTTATAACAATTTCTACGATAAAAAATACCATTAAAACTTTTGCTATGCTTCAATTATCAATTTTTTCATGTCACTGATTTTTTCAATCATTTCAAATATATGATAAAAATCTTCTAGTTTATTTTAAGTTGTTTACAATTTTTTCTAATATCTTCTGGTATTGAATCTTTCCTTTCCATATTTACGTACTTGACACTAATAAGTTTTTTATAAGAGTTATATCTCTATGTATAACAATTTCAAGGAAATAAATGTGCTCTTAAAACTCCTGTTCCATCCTTTTATTATCAATTTAACGAAGTTTGAAATGATAGTATCCACCCTTTATAACTGATTATTGTGAGGTAAAATATGAAATTTAGGAGTAAGGTTTTAGTTTTATTTATTAGTGCCTAAAATATAAATGCATGAAGTATGAAGTTTAGTCTTTAGTGCTGTTAAATCAGTTAATCATCTAACAGTTAACATGAATGATATTAATTATTTATTGGGAATTTCATAATTGTGACTCGTAAGCTTGGCTTTTAACATTTTCATCCATTGATTTGAATTTACAGCTGGAGACATAATAGACGAACTACTGATTAAAATAACTCAGAAAGGAGGTTCATGGTCTCACGAATGGGAGATTTTCCTGACACCGAAGATAAGGCGCCTCCTTGTACCATGGGATGTAAAACTGTTCAGGAAAATAGGAGAAAAATGTAGGGTACGCTTATTTCACTTTAATAGCCTTTATATTATATATCATCACTATTGTAATATTATTCTTCTGTAATATATTTCATGTTAGAGCCTGGAAATGATATACGTGACGTCACATGACGTTAAGTTCACTGCTACTCCCCTTCGACATCTCCCTCAGGGCCTCCACACTGTTGATTTGTCAGGAGAAGTGTTCTACGCGGGAGATGAACTGCCTAAACCTCAAGGGAACTTGCCCTGGCTCATGGAAGTAGACTACTGGCTAAGGTAAAACTATTCCAGGTAATCATAATTGCTGGAAATAAATTTATTAACCGACATAACAAATGTAGTAATCCAATAACCATAATGTGAAAATAAAAAATACTAAATTTATTTTCCATCATACAGGAAATCTGTAACAACATATAAGGTAAAGCTACTTATAATATATTACAGTTTAGAAATCATACAAACATTTTTAAAATAACCAATACATTTTTGAATTTTTTAAATATAATTTTAAGAATTTTTGTTACATAATGAATATGATTATACTATAAATACTTTTATCATCATCCCACGAATTTATATTATAAAGATCAGCAACTACAGTTACAAAACCAGGAGGTTGTAGGAAAGCAGATAAATTAGACGTGTTATATCTCAGCAAGGGGCAGGACTGCAAAAGCGATTAAACTTTTTCCCTCTAACTTTTTAAAAATATATGTCCACAGCCACTCACATGAATTTTTTTTTACCGAGTTCTGGGTTATCAGATATATGTTTACTGTTTTTTCTTAATTTAAATATCACCTCGTAAAACCAATCCATTAAAAAATGTTTGGTAAATATGCAAACAAATTAAATTGATAGGACCATTACGAAAAACTGAAAATTAAATACATAAAAATACGCCTTTTTAAACTAATCTATCAAACAAATTTTATATATTATTTATGCATTTTTATTCATGTTATCAAAATTTATCATTAATTTATCTGGAAAAGTCTATATTTTTCCAATAATTATAATACTTTCCTTTTAATGAATTTGTTTTATTAAACTCTCTTGACAGTCAATAAGGATGGTTTTAATCACCCTCTCTCTCCCCCTCCCATCTTTTTCTTTTTCCACATATAAAAATTATTAAAGCTTCATGACTAATTTTCGATTGATATAATTTAGACATATAACGGGCTAGGAGTTAATATAGTACCCATCATATTGCGGTTTAAAAAAGATTCTAAAATTGAAATA